>NC_070581.1:1730263-2030263 GCF_027409825.1 Scomber japonicus
ACATTGAGTAGGTACTGTTGTAATGGAAAAGGTCGTTCCTGGTACCAAACCAAGTCGAGTCAAGCCGAGTAGTGCTAGAACTGTATAGTGGAAAAGCACCATATAATTGCTGTGGACACTGCTGTCACTGAAACCATAATAGCTGCATGTGGTTGGAATCATTGTCTTTGTATCTGAGCTGTGATATTGGTTGTCCAAGCAGCAAAGTGCTGGAACCCTGTTGTATTTGTTATGATTCTTCTTCTTCTTAAAGTATCTGGGTCTCAGAAATTGTAACAGCTATAGTTCTCAAACTTGGGAGATCAGCTTGAAATCTCACCCATTGCTCAGACAAAAAATATACCAATCAGCCAGGTGGTGGCACTATAACAACAAACTTTACATTTTGGGCTACTTTTGAACCATAAGTCTCAGAAACAAAATTCTATCTTTCCTGAATTCTTTAGGCCAGATGAATCTATCCATAAACAGATGTCACTCGTTTTTGTCGCGGTTACTGTAGCGGTAAAGCTGTATTTGCATAAATACAATGACAGCTTCAAACAAGTAATCCAATATTTACTCAGAGTATTTAGTTTTTTTTACTTGAATCCATTCTCCAGGACACCCACAACTCCCTTGCATCACAAAGATGATGAATCTGCACCTTGATTTTTGCAACACTTGCAATACATGTGTTGCAAAGCTACTTGTAGCTGTGGAGGTAAGGTGGCAATCAATTTACATCTGATTGGCTGGCTGCGTTTCCTGTCTACTGCCATGCCTACATTCAAGGATTATATCCAGTCATGGACGCACATAGATCCCTCTGTTATAGGTGACAATCATCAGTTTTACTCTCTAAATGCACATTTGGCAGAGGCACCAACTCATGAGGTAGACTCAGTTTATGTAAATATACAGCATACAGCTAGAGAGCCATATACAGTCATTTTCTCACATTGCCAAGGATGAAAAAGCAAAAAACGGTAATGTAAGATTTATTACGGAGTGTGACCATGTTTCATAAACACTTGCAGATGCAGTCACTGCACAGATTTAGAAGTCAGTAAGTCAGATTGTAGAAGTTAGTCATACACATTTGTGTAAACCTAATCTCGTTATGTTTCTGTAATTTAACTTGTTACAATATGGATAACAAACAGATGCTTTTGAACTGTGTTTAGATCAGGATGAAAGAAAAGACATGAGACTGGAGGCATCATTCCATTTGCTCTTTTTTTTATTGGGAAAAAACCTGTACAGAATCAAAACTGTGGCTGCCAAACACTGTAGTTCAGACACAATCCAGACAAATCGAACATTTAGACTGAAGTGTCTTACAGAGACCATAGCAACTGTTTTCAGTAACTGCCTCTTTAAAAGAAGGATAAAGGATGGATCATTCTAACTTCTGCAATCTTTTGTTTTTTATTTCAATTTGTGCAGCGGCTGCATCTGCAGGTGTTTATTACAGTGGCTGGGAAGTGCAAAACAACATTACAAAGTGTGAAACACTTTTACAAAGTTTGAGACAAATTGACATTTTGGAAAACATTTTTGCATATCATATATGCAAAAATGGGTACACTAAGTAGTAACTAGTTTATTTCATAGACATACGTATAAGTCTATGGTTTATTTCATAAACATATACTTATATATTTCTATGGTTTATTTAACAGCTGAGGAAACTGTCACCGCTCACTTAATCACTTCTGCGTCACTTCCAGTATTTGGTACATTCCCTTTCCGTGAAGATTGTGTTATTTGTAAATTTGTGTGTTTGGCAAGTTGTAAATTTCTTTTCTAAAATGTAAACATGTTTTGTCCTTAGTAAAAGTATTTTGCTCATGTCATTTTGTTTTATGATATGTAAACATGTTTTCCAAAATATAAATTTGTTTGTCTCACACTTTGTAATGTTGTTTTGCACACCCTGTATAACGAGGCTAATGTTAGCTACATAAGCTAGCGTATTTAGGTGTTTTTGTCCTGGGCAATACGGGACAATGACTGTATATGGCTCTCAAGCTGTATGCTGTATATTTACATAAACACAGAGTCCGCATGAGTTGGTGCCTTTTGTAATCCTTGAATACTGGGGAGACAATAAATGGGGGAGTGACACCTGCCAACCAATCACGCAAGTCGATTGCCTCCACCCCCACCACCACAGCTACAAGTAGTTGCAGATTCATCTCTTTGTGATACGACAAAGCACATCAGTGTAGTTGCAGTGACTGGTTTAAGACTTGTAGTTTTAGGAAACAATAAAATAAGAAAATGGGCAGTAATTATGGAAGTTATAAAATACATTTTCAACTTATTTTTGGTAATAACACTGAGCCCTGGCACTAATTGAATGGTGTTATGTGATTGTCATGGTAACCTAGACAAAGAAAGAGCAAAATACTTCCTTCTACCTGTATGTGACCATTGAGACATAGCTGTCCCTTGATCAGCTACGGCTTTGCATATGAGACACAAAGAAACACATCAGACCAGACCCAGCCATAGCATTCACTGGGAAGAGGTCAAAGGTCATTGACAAGGAGCCTGTGAACATCCGGAGGAAGATCAAGGAGGACATTCACATCCAACACCAGACCATGTCTGAACAGAGATGAGGGTTATTATCTCCCCCATATACAACCAGCTGTTATCACTGTGAGAGAAATGAGTCACATGATAACAAAAACTGTCTTGTTCCATTGAGAAAGGCCATGATATGTTGCTGAAAGCTTCAGAAACAACTATTTGGATCTGGTGTTTTTTGTCTAGTATCAACCACTGTTAAGATCTTCCTTCCCTTTCTTCCTTGGCCTTAAAGAAAACAGCTAATGTTCTCAAACATTTGTTTTGGCAGACAGGAGCTCTCCTGGTAATGTGGAGATGAATAACGTTTTTAATGTACTTGACATTCTTGTCCCAAACACTTGTGTGTGCGAACTCCCATACACAGAATTGACCTCAATAAGGCTGGTGTGTATTGAGTCCCATGTGACAGTGTGTGGCCCATTTGACCTAAATGTTACATTACCTGCCACCTGTACAATTAACTGTGTAATGATTTAAGAAGAGTAGACATTGCTTACATGGATAATTCTGTACTTTATTCATTGAAAAATAAAATGCACTAAAATCATTTGGAAGGATACTTCAACTTGTCTGCTTTTATTATTGATTTTAACTCCAGGGTGTTAGACACATGTTAGACACTGTGGTGCTTGGTAGGAAGTAATGCAGTATGAGTTAATTATGTGGGAGAAAACAGGCAGAAATACTGGTATAGTCTTTTAAAATACACACACATTCTCCCTGGAGTTTTTTTGCCCTTAATATCTTGTGATCATTTTAACCCAAAGCATGATCTTTCCTTAACCTTAATCACATGTTTTTTTAGTTCTAAACCCAACTAGACCTGAACCACAGCGTTGTCACATATTTTTCTGGGGTCAAAGTAACAAGTTACATTTACTCTTGTTACTGTTTTTTGAAATCAGTAATTTTGCTTTGACTTAAACAGGCCTTCTTTTTATAACAAGTATTGTATTTTGCTACATTTCAAGATGCATCCATTACAGATGCAACAAGACAAGTCTGTTGATGTGGAGAGAGGTAAAAACCGCTGTTCAAAGAAATGACAGATGTGCATAAAAGCGGTAAGTTTAGAAAATCCTTAACAAACTACTTTCCAACCAGGAATTTGATTCTGACAGTAAATCTTTGCTAATGAATGCTCTTTGATACACGCTTTGATTAGAGTATCTGCTTCTGTAAGAGGGAGGAGACACAGAGAAACTGAGCGCTTGTTGAGGAAAACCTTGCAGTGAGTTACCATGGTAACCAGGTTACTGCTCTTTCTGAAACTGAAAACCCAGAGTTTCACTCATCTCAGGGTTAACAAACTCAGAGTTTTCACTAAAGCCATTTTGCAGTTACTTGGAAAAAATGCTGATATCACTATGTGACAAGAGAAGCCCTTATATTAAGATAACGATTAACAACCTGTACTTTAATACACAAACATATCACACACTTAGACACACATACAAAGGGTTCACTTGATGTCTGCATGCGTGCATCACAGCGTAGCACTAAGCATTTTCTAACACAAACTTAATGAACAAAAAAAAGTGTTGCTGAAGCAAAGGTTGATTCATTTCACTGAAATTCCACAACATAATACAACAAGCCTGAGTTAAAATTTCAATCTGTTCTGAGCAGCAACAGCACATGTGACGCACCAGGACATGATGCTTGGAGAGGCCAAAGGTCAGCAACCCTGAAACCGGCTTTGCATGTCTGTGTGGTAATTTGCACAGTGCACAGTCTGGAGGAGAGGAGCAGACAGGTGAGAGGTTCATTCAAATGAAGCAGTATGTCTCAGAAACACCACTATTCAATTTGCTGCTGCTCTGATGATTGTATCTACAGGATCAAACTAAATGTTTGCTGCAGTCTTGCTGCAACTATGGATTATTGCTTGAAACCTAAATAATTATGCATTTCCTTCATTCCAACTATATACAGTCAAGCCCGAAATTATTCATACCCCTTTTGGACATGCCACTTTTTGTTCAAATGTAAATAAAAGCTGACTGAAATATTTTTTTTATCACAATGATGCCTTTTGTACATTGTCTTTTTATCTTCTTGGAGACGCCTGTGTCACTTCCGGTCAAAAAACAACTTGCTGGTTGAATAAAAGTAATTTTAAGTCAAAATTTGCCAGGGGTATGAATAATTTCGGGCTTGACTATATATATATATACAGTGTTGGTAAAGTTCACGTTCTACATGAACTAGTTCAGTTCATAGTTCATAATTCCAAATTATGAACTAAGTTCACAGCTCCAAAAAATGAACTAGTTCAGTTCTTTTTTTCAATACGTTGTGAACTATACTCTTTTAAAATTGTTGCCACAGCCAGCAATTATTTCATTAGTTTAACACTGAAACTATGTGTCAGATTTCATCCAGTTCTATGTGCCGTTTTAGATTAGCAAACGATGTAACTGAAGTTCGGATTTTATTTTTCAAAGCCGGTGGGCAGAGTTTGCACATAAACGTTAGATTGTTCCCTTCCTTGTCGATTTTCTCATAAAAATTGCTAAGATAATTATATGATACCTCCTTATGTCCACATGCTGCTGTCGCCTCCATGCTGTTTTGTTTTGTTTTGATGACGGCAGTGCGACACTGGCTGCCGTTGCCTTTGGTTGCCAGATCCACTCAAGTTGAGCTCTACTCAACTGTGGCGCTCTCGCACTTGTTAGAATCTGGCACAGACAAAGAAGCACACGCAACGGTTGGGCAACACTTTAGTGTGGTGTGTTTTTTGCCTGAACCTTATTGAACGAAATTAAAAAAACGTTCACAGACACCAGAATGAACGCGTTCATAGTATCGTTCATCAGGCAGAAATACCGTTCGTTCGTTCAAGTTCACCAAAATTATGAACGAGTTCATGAACTTTCGTTCAATGAACGCGTTCATGCACAACACTGGATATATATTCATATATATGTTATGATTACATTTTAGGGTCGTTTTATTTAGTTTTTCATTTTATTGTTGTATACATTTGTTGTTGTTTTTTTCTATATCACTATTTTTGAGCTGCTGTAGCAATGAATTTTCCCCACTGTGGGATCAATACATTTATCTTCATCTTTTACTCTCTCCAATCAAAATCAGCACAAAAATAACCACAATTAACCTTTACATACTGTTCATAGTCTGACTCATAAATAGTCTCTACACCAATTCATATTCATAAATTCCCTGTCAGTCATTAATTAATGTTTGATTAAACTTTCATGAAGCTGCCAGAGAGTGTACAGGATGTATTCTGTTTATTTATGGAAAAGAAATACACTCATAAAGATGAAGAATAAAATGATTTTTGAAAGTTTTTTAATAAACCCAGGTTCATTTGTACATTTGAATATACAAAAATGTGTATCAGCAGCAAAAAAAACAAACAAAAAAAAAATCAAAAAAGATGCATTTCCATATTTGTATAATATTTGGAAAAATTCTGGCTAAAAATTGTGTATCAGGTGATTTTACAGCAAATGTAAAAATGGGTCAAATTTGACCCTGAATAGTATGTAAGGATTAATAATCATCTTTGATAATCATTATTTATTGCTGATAGCCAAACCTGTAACCAAGGCCCATAAATAGCCAACTAATGTAAAATAACATGATGTTGTTGGCTGGTTTTCCTCCTGTCCTCCCCAGTTCTTTGAGTCACCAGCCACTAGTGATGTTTACCATCCGCTTAAACTGTATGTATAACGTCCAGTTCTAGGAAAACACTCACAAAAATCTACTATTCGTGTAGGATTTAGTGGCATCTACTGTTCTTTTGGTTTACAAAGTAGGGTTGCAAATAGGATCATAAAATAAATAAAATATCTAGTAAAGCCTAACTGGCTTTTACACTGCATCAAAATATATAGTTTATTTCAGACAACGATGATTCTAAAATAAACTATAAGATTAATTTCCTACATGTGCTGGAGAAAGCTGCTGGTTAGCTGTGTCTGTGTTTCAAAAAGAAGATAGTGCTGCAGACCCAGTGACAGGCTGAAGAGACAGACAGGGAGGCAGGAGCAGGGGCCTTGCCTGGAGGAGGAGAGGCCCTGCCTGGCGGAGGAGAGGCCCTGCCTGGCGGAGGAGAGGCCCTGCCTGGCGGAGGAGAAGCCCTGCCTGGCGGAGGAGAAGCCCTGCCTGGACTCGTTTGGCTCCAAGATAACATTATCTTCTGCTGCTTGGAAGTGGTTAATTTACAGCTCACATAAATTGAATATAGTCTCTGGATTCTTTGACATCTGGTGACATCCAATGAAGTGTTGCACATTTCTGATCCGTCATTAGTGTAGTTAGCGCACAATGAGGCTGAAACTATCCTTAAATAATGCATTTTCCACCGAGAATAAAAGGCACAGCAGTCAATTTGTTTGTTTGAGTAGACAGAAACTTGTCAGTCACATGACCTATATGCAGCAGGACAACAGAAAAGAATAAGCAGGGTTGGGAAGTTTAATTTGGAAATGTAATAGAGTAACTAGTAATCTATAACCTATTTAAAATGTAATAATGTAACTATTTTGATGACTTTTCTAACCAATGTATTCAGCTGTTAGGATAAGTGTAACCATTAAACACCAAAATCTAAGTTCAGCTGTTTTTCATGGATACTGACATGATTTATAAGAGAGATCATTTCATATAAAGAAGATTTTTCTCCCATTTGAAAATGTATTCATTAGTTCATGTAGATTTTGGAATATAAAATAAAGATATTTGATGATGGCATCTCCCAATTTTAGAGGCGTTATTGTGAAACTAATATGTTTTGTGCTTTGGACCAACGTAGCTTTTTACACGTTGACGTGAGGATGGCTTGTTAGTACAGAGTCATTTATTTTAAGTTGGATGATGAAGAAACCATCCTGAAAATGTCTCAAGTAATCTCAGACTGTTTCTGCCCCTGAAGCAAAGAGCAGAGAAGTAGTTAATGACTGATAAGATCTATCTAGCTGAAATGTTTCATTTATAATCATGGGAGCTAATTAACTGTGTGGGGATTATTATAAAAGACAAGTTTTCATTTTTATTTCCAATTATCATCACACAGTTGTCTCATATTACTTTGATCTGAAATCACAGTGTAAAATCATTCAACACACTCAGCTATCATGCCAAGAGAAATATCAAGTTTTCACAATAAAAACGCAGCCAAAATCATCATTATGTGTTCAGTGTCATAAACGATCTCTGTGTTTGTTTGGAACTCTATGAAATAGAAGTGAATCCAGAAACAATAAACTGTTTCTACTTACCCATTAAAATATAGGTTAGTCATCTTTTTTACTTGTTACATTATTGTAATCTCAGGACCTTTGTCTTTGTCAGGCTCTTGTAAGAATGATGACTCTTTTTTTCCAGTGATCTATTTGGTCAGTAGTCGAAGTATTGACAGTTGGTGATTTGATTCTCAGGTGCAGAAGAAGCTGTTTAGCGTAAGTTGCCATGGTGATTTATCCCTGTGAAAAGTGAGAGTGGAAAATCTGAGTTAAGACCAAAAGATAGCTGGCTAATTTACTAATCTGGCTTCATGCTACAGGAACCTGCTGGGATGGTTCTGTGATGGTAGGGCATATCGTTTACTTAATCAGTGATAGTGACAACAACCGGCATGCATCACCAGTCACTAGACACCCACCACCCAAACTGTGCACCACCAGACACCACTTATCCAGTCAACCTGCACTGCCACACGGTGACATCGTGCACGACCCAGTTGGCAGTGCATGCTACACAGACAGTCGACAGCTGGACACACACACCACCCAGCTGGTTAGTGCTGATCAGAAAGAAATAGTTCAAATGGAAGTAGAGTGAGAAAAGCTAAAACAAACTTTGGAAATCGAAGCAAAAATCTATGGCGAAGGATAAATTAGTTATTAAAGACCATGTAAAGTGAATTCAGACATTTCTTCTAAACACATTAAATAGGTCATAAATATATTTCTAAAAAATGTGTAAAAAGCATTTCAACCATTTAGATTTGAATTGTGGAGCTAGGCTTCACAAACTGTGTTTCAAGATTTCTGTGTTCAGGAGTTAGTGGGCGGGTCAGAGTGATTAGTATAAACCCGTCCCTGCTGCTGTAGAGGTATAAATACATTCAGCGCACACTACTACTACTACAGTCTACAGTTTGCCAGTTAGCTGACTCAGCCGCCGAGCTACCAACCGAGCTAGCAGCTGAGCTAGTAGCAGAAAACTCTCAGACGTAGCGTCCATGTTTCGGGTAGAGGTGATGACTTTGATTGACAGGTGACACTTGGTAGGGGGCGGGGTTTCAGCTGACTCAGCGGGCACTCCCACAGCGTTTGGGAGCAGAGAAAGAGGCTGATTTTTACACAACTTTGAAGCCTAATTTCATATATTTGGCAATTTTTTAATCATTCAAATTTGGCAGGGTGGTTAACAACACATTTTTCTGTGGTATGTCAAACTCAGAACACATGTATTCTTACTTTACACAGACTTTAAAATGAATGGATGCCCTCTAGTCTGTTGGTCAGTTGTACCATCATGGATAATCCCAGAAGTTCAAGTAGATCTATGCTTACAGAATAATCAATAAAAATAGAAATGAGGAGATATAATAAAGGAAGTTAAGTCATACTGGCAACAAGAATGCAGTTGATTACAGATTGATACAGAAGGAACAAAGGATCCAGAGATTATGAAAATGGCATTTAGAGAAATCAGTATCTGCTGATAATCTTATACAGGTTTAACAGACACTTGTGACAAATATATGCATGATCTTTTACAATTTAACAATAAACTTGATTGTATAAATTGAAACTGTAAACTTCACTGTGAATTTCATAATTATAAATAAGTAAATAAAAAAGCAGGACAAAACATACACACACACGTGCTGGCTATACTACCATGGTGCATACTGGACAACATATACACCAATACCAACATACAGTCAAGCCCGAAATTATTCATACCCCTTTTGGACATGCCACTTTTTGTTCAAATGTAAATAAAAGCTGACTGAAATATTTTTTTTATCACAATGATGCCTTTTGTACATTGTCTTTTTATCTTCTTGGAGACGCCTGTGTCACTTCCGGTCAAAAAACAACTTGCTGGTTGAATAAAAGTAACTTTAAGTCAAAATTTGCCAGGGGTATGAATAATTTCGGGCTTGACTGTATCTGTGACAGGCCAATATCAGTCAACAATATCTACAGATAAAAAATGAAAGCTGAATTTGAAACATTGAAATGAGTAAAGCTGTTTGATGGCTTATGTAAGTAGTAGTACAAAAGGAAAAGAGTTTAATTGATGAGGCACAATATAGCTACATAGTTCACAGTGGTGGGCTAATTTGAACTAAAGCAACATATACAATTTGATTCCAGCACTGTACTTGGCATTGGTCCGCGAGTGTCATGACGGGAAGCTTTTACCTGTTTGCCTGTGTAGCCGGTCTGGCCTAACACCTCGGTCTGCTACAATCTCTGCGTTGTGTTTGTGTATGGTGAAGAAGAAGAAGATGCTGACAACTGCTGGTCTGCTTGGCTGGATTGGCATTTATTCTGTGTAAAACACATAAAAATCAGTACAGCAACGTCTCATGACCAGTCTCCGAATGCACACCTCTAAAAAGAAAATAACAAACTGCATCAGAGACGGTCTCTATGCTCTGGTAGCCTAACTTAAAAACAAGACCTAACCCGCTACTATGAAGTGCTGTACATGACAAAAAAAATACATACACAATAGAGCAAACATTATGCTAATAAAATACCACATGTGACCTATACAAAGTACAATTTTTAACTATACTTAGCGTTTTTTACATTTTTACACACTATAAACAAGAACACTCGTGCAGTCTTACCTGAGGAAAACTACCGCGAAACAACAGGAAGTGATGTCACAGAAATGTCAAAGGTCACGCAATAGAAAAATAAAACTAACAAAATAAATAAGGGTGATCAAGCCTTAGTCCCTCCTAGATTAATACGATGCCTTTTACATCATACAAACTTCCCACTACTATCAAACACATAAAACATACTGCATGTCAGACACCACATCATTCACAATGTCCCACATATACATTTTCACAATAACACAGGCACTAGAAGTATAACTAACACATGTTCATCCTCTTCTTGAGGAGTGACTAAGATTTTCTGTTAACTGAACTTGCAATATCTCTGAAGCCAAAAGGCTTTTGAACCATGGACTCAATGAGTCGATTTACCTTTTTACTGACCCTGCCTACTCGTGTTCTGACCACCTGTTCTGTGTCTGCTGATGAATGCATTTGTGTCCCTGTGCCGTGACCTGCGTCTTTGGGGTGCACCTGAATATCAGTGTCATGCATGGGGTCTGCTGGTTTGCGACTGTGACTCAGTGCTACTTTCTGTATCTGCTGGATGTAGCTGGGTGTTTGGGGGCCCTGAAAGTACATCCAGCATGAGTGGTGAGTCTGTGTCAGGCTCTGCAACTAAACTGTTCAAGTCACTGTCTTTGTGAGAGGGGACTTCATTTAGGGGGCACTGAATTGGATCATCTTGAGATGGCTCCTCATCACTCAACTCTGGAGCACCCTGAAACTGAGTGTCCTCTAATCCACTCATTATCCATGCACTGGTCCTATCCTCTGTATCCGCCTCCTCCAAAGAGTCCAGGGGATCGTCTACACTCAACCCTTCCTCTGATTCAGCATCACACGACCCCACTTCAGTTGTCACCACCGGCAGGAAGCTGATGTCCAGTACCAGGTTGCGGTGTACTATCTTTGTGTCACCGTCACCATCCTCCAGCTCATATGTGTGAGTTTGCATGTTCCTGTCTTTGACTGTGTACACTGTCGCATTCCATTTATCAGCTAGCTTTTTCTTTCCTCTCTCACCTTTGTTGGCAATGAGTACTTCTATGTTCAGGTGAGTGCCTTTAATTTTTCTGTTGTAGCCTTTTGCTTGTTTGTCTTGTTCTTTGATAGTATGCTTTTGGGCAATTCTGGTCGCCTCGTGAAGATATGACATGAGTGTTTTAACATAACTGTCATGATCAATGACCACTGGGTCCTGTAACACCTGTTTGAACATCACATCCATGGGAAGCGGTGGGACTCGGCCAAACATTAGCTGGAACGGTGCGTATCCCGTGGTTTCATGCACAGTCGCATTATACACAAATGTCAGTGTTTGTACTTGTTGTGGCCACTTTTGCTTCTCTTTGAGGGAAAGGGACCGCAGCATGTTCCCAAGGGTTCGATTAAATCTCTCTGTGCCTCCATTCCCCATGGGATGATATGCTGTATTCCTGACTTTTCCACGTCTCTTTTGTCCAGCAGTGAGAGCGAACAGTGGTTTGGCTATGGAGGAGCAGTTAGGAATAAAGTGTTGGTAATAGAAAACCATCCCCAAAAAGGATTTTATCCTCTTTACTGAAGGCGTACAGCCATCGTCCTCCATCAGTTCTGCCTTTGATATCTTTGATATGACCTCAACTTTTGCTGTTTCCACAGCCACCCCTCCACCATCTATAATGTGGCCCAGAAACTTGACTGAGGATCTCATCAAATGGCATTTCTTAGGGCTGAGCTTAAGACTGTGGAGTTGGAGCCGCTGGAAAACAACCTCTAACCTCCTCAAAGCCTCCTCTTCAGTTGCAGCAAACACGAGCAGGTTGTCAAGATAACACAACAGACTGCTGAAATTCTGATCTCCGAATATGCTGAGCATCATCCGCATGAATGAGGCAGGACTGTTGCATAAACCTTGTGGCATCCGATTATACTCGTATAATCCCATTGCGGTTGTGAATGCAGTGTATTTCTTATCCCCCTCTGCCATCGAGATGTTATAAAATCCGGACGTCAGATCCATTGTGCTAAAATAGGTGTTTCCACCAAAGGCGGACAGGCAGTCTGACTGGTGTGGCAGTGGGTGCGCATCCTTGAAGGTTCTGGCATTCAGCCACCTGAAGTCCGTGCAGAGCCTTTTTCCACACCAGCACGAGGGGGGAGGCATAGTCACTCACTGACTTCTTTATTATCTCCTGCTCCTCCATTTCAGACAGAACCTGCCGCAGCTTCTCGTAATGGGCTGGTGGTACTCGTCGGTAGGGGAGGCGAAATGGTCTCTCATCAGTTAGTTGGATCCGATGCTCAAAGCCTTTTGCCTCACCGCAGTCCAGTGCATGCTTAGAGAAGATGTCATTGTACTTTTCAAGCAGCTCAACTAGCCTCTCTTTCCCTGCTTGGTCATCATGGCACTGTTCAATGTCTATGTCAGCAAGCCCAACCTGTTGTAGTCACTGCTTGAGGTCTGCAGGCTTCTCAGTCTCATGTTCCTTCTCCTGCTTGGCCTTTTCAGTTTGGTTGACACCCTGAAAAACCTCAAAATCTTCCACAGCTAAACAGGTAGAAACATCTGCCAGCTTACTGTTTTTCTTTAGGATGATAGGCTTGTCTGACAGGTTAGTAACTTTCATAGGGATCCATCTATCACCCCACAAAGGCGTGATGACACGACCGACCATGATGTTACGAGGCATAGACTTGGATGAGGTGGGCTCAACAATTACTGTGCTGCCTGGTGACATGGGGACATTTTTTGGCAATTTACCCCAAACAAGATGTTCTTGCCTCGCCAGCAGGGTCACAGACTGCTGGAGCTTAAACAGTCCCGATCATATCTGGAAGTTCCTTGCCTCTCCACCGGGATGAATTTGCCATGAGGTCAAGAAACTGTTGACACTCTGGAAGAAGATTGCCACTGGAGACAAGACGCCAATAATCACTGGTTATTTTTAGCTGATTCATGAGGAATCTGATGACATTAGTGCCTATGATCAAATCATCACGTTGGCCGGGCACCACAAGAACAGGCACAATGCAGCTCTCTCCGTACAGTTTCATTTCAACTTCATACATGCACTTGGGTTTACTCAGTGTCAAAGGAATGGGCTCTGAGAGTATATTCTCATTCAACATCTTTAGCTCTGCTTGCTCGCTGAGTGTGCAGGCCATGGAACCAGAGTCAAGCATCCCCTGCACCTGGAATGTGTTGTTTATGCTGGTAGGTGTATAAAACAGTTCGTCAAAGGGATCCACCTTCTGAGTGTTCTGCACTATTACTTTAGCTTTAGCTGCTGCTCATGCTTTTATATACTGCTGCTCAATATCACCACTGTTGAGGGTTTCTTTTGTGCCCACACATCCCCTTGTTAAATGCAGGCCAGTTAGTTTAAATGCTGGGTGTTTTGAGGTGGGGAAGCACGCTGAACTCAGCTGGGCTGGCGATTTGAGCAGTTTCTTACTTTCTTTATATGATTTGGCCTGCAGTGGGTATAGGTGGAGTGCTCCAGAGACTGACAGACTCTGCAGGATCTATGCTGAAATCGATCAGATGGGATTGGTTTACGTGCGGCCTGGTTGTTCTGTGACAGTGCCTGGTCAAAAAGACTGACTAATGTTTTCAGACAGTTATCATGACAAGGGACCCTGGATGTTGCACTATTCTCACCTTGCACAACTGACTCTCCTGGGTGGCATGTTGTCCTCGAATGGTCTGGTATAGGTGCCTGGGCATGAACTGTCAGTGGTTTATGGCACTTTGATTTGGACAGCATTTGTTCTTTCATTTCAGTTTGATGGCGATCAATAAGCTCTTGGACCTCACTAGCTGTCCACTTATCTGGTGCTTTAAACTTGAAAACAGCAGCAAGGGTGGGATCTGGGCAATATATATATAATAGGAAGCAGTCTTCAGATTTTTTTTTTCTACTCCCTAGTCTTTATGTCACTTTTCTCCAATCCCAAAAAGTTCATTAAAGTAACCGTGTGATGTGCAGCAAACACCGGTGACCAAGCTGGTGTTGATCCGGGTCATGGCACCACTGTAGCCGGTCTGGCCTAACACCTCGGTCTGCTACAATCTCTGCGTTGTGTTTGGGTATGGTGAAGAAGAGGCTCTGTGTATCCTTAGCTGCTACATGATTGTGAGCAACATTTCACTATTCGTTATCACCCAAACTAAACAAACAAAAGCAACTATAATTTTTGAAAAGGTATAAATACTTCTATAGATAATATTTATATAAAATCAATAATGATCAAAACAGTAAAGCAGTATCTTGTATTTTGGACGGTGACCTGCAGAGAGGATGGCTGCGTAGCTGTTTCGCTCCGCTCCTATTCCCCCCCCCCCCATTTCATTTAAAAAACTACCCCTTATTTAACTTAACCCTCATTCTTGCCGAAGCCAAGAAAATCCGCCAGACCTCTTGACCCCAACCACAAGTCGTCTGATGAAGACGATGGTGAGCATGGAAACAAGCTAGCCGCCAGACAGAAACCCGAGGGACAACGTGCGTATACTGGGCATCCCAGAGGGAGTGGAGGGACCCAACGCCACCCAATTCATCTCCACAAATCTCCTGAAATGGTTCCCTAACCTGGGTGATCAACGGATGGAAATCATGCGTGCACACCGCATCGGCCCTCCGGCTACTGGCAATCGAGGTCCTCGGACGCTGATATGTAAAATGCTCCATTTCACGGACCGGGACAAGATACTCCAAGCTTCGCGGAAATACCTGTCAAGCTCGGGGATTGTAATATTCGCTTCTCTGCCGACTTCAGTAACTACACGGTGATGCGGCGCCGGGCTTTTTCCCCGGCCATTGAGGAAGCAAGAAAGCAAGGACTCCAAGCCTACCTGCTCTACCCGGCCAGGCTGAAGCTCATCCGCGGGCAGGATCAGCGTATTTTCGACACAAGCACCGAAGAAGCCGAGGACTTTCTCAACACGAAACAGGCGAGTGGTAACGACTGAATGACCACTGGACAGTAGCTTGCGAGATGAACATGCATAGAGCTGATGGCTGATTTTACCTGGTTACCTAATAACGTGAAATAGGCCATCTATCAGACTGTAAGTCCGTGGACTCTGAGGTATGTTATTTGTTGTAACTATCGCTCTGTCATTATTTGTTATTTTTCCCATTTAATGATTTAGCCTGCCTGCTCATTACCAGTCTACAGTAGGCTACATGCAGAGTGTTCACTTACTTTTGCGTATTTCTGTATATAAATGGTTATGCAACTTAATTTTGAAAGTGAAGCTTACTATTATAGCTGAGTTCAAGCTAACTTTGAACAGATTTCAGTCTTAATAGTTTTTGCAATTTAAGGTAGTTTATCTTAAAACTGTCAGTATTTGACAGCTACTTTCTGGGGGGGACGGGCGGTTTCGACAGGCAGTTGCCCGCTCTCTCAGTGCCAAGTGTCTGATGTTTTCTGGGAGGGATGTTTTTCTTTTTTTTGTGCGTTTTTTGCTGTTTTGCTTTTTAACTCACTTTGTTCTAGATGTGAGTGTTGGGGTTGTTGGCGACAGGGTATTATGGGGGGATAGATCTTCTTATCTTTATTGTAATACAGTAATTTTCACCACGTTTTGTGTTCATAATACAGGCCCACATGTAAGGACTTGATTGCTTAATACATTGCACATTGCTCAGCCTAATCTAGCCTTATAACTGTTTCATGACAACTTTACAGTTAGCTAGTTGGAACGCTAACGGATTGAATGGACCAGTTAAACGTGCAGCTTGCTTAGATCTACTCCAGAGAAACCACATTGACATCGCATTTATCCAGGAGACCCATCTTAAGACATCTGATGTACAGCGATTTGCTAATAGACAATATTATGTGGCAGCATCAGCCTCTACTGATTCTAAAACCTGTGGCTCTCTTATACTTCTGAAGCGCTCTCTGTCCATAAGCATACTTGATAAATATGGCAGTGAAGATGGCCGCATTTCCTACATAAAATCTATAATTGCTGGTCGTAAATTAACATTTATATCAGTGTATGCACCTCAATCAATCAATCAATCAATCTTTATTTGTATAGCGGCAAATCACAACAAAGTTATCTCAAGGCACTTTACACATAGAGCAGGTTCTAAACCAAACTCTTCAGGTTTTAACTTTAAAGAGACCCAACATTCCCACATGAGCAACAGTGGCGAGAAAAAACTCCCTTTTAACAGGAAGGAACCTCAGGCAGAACCAGACTCAGAAGTGGGCGGCCATCTGCCTCGACCAGTTGGGGTAGAGAGGAGAGAAAGGAAGGATAGAGGAGAGAAGCACAATGAAAATCAACAATGAAGCTAGAAGGTCCGGGACTGGAATCCGTCATCCGGACGTCTACAGGCCCAGATTATCTGTGAGACGAGAAAGCACAGACAACTCCGGGGAAGAAGTTTAGGTTATTGAATGCATTAATAGAACATGAATGTTAATGGATATAGATGGATGGATAGAGAGAGAGAGAGGGAGAAGGAGAGAGGAGCTCAGTGCATCATGGGGGACTCCCGGCAATCTAAGCCTATGGCAGCATAAGTCAAGAGCTCAAAGAGCCCTAACTATAAGCTTTATCAAAACCTAACCACTTCGAACTTATATTTTTCAACTCTCTTTCTCTGAAGCCAGGAAACAAACTATTGATGTGACACAAATTGAGCTCAACTCCCTGCTCAGACAAAGAGCTGAATTTTTAATTCACAAGACCAGGAGAACCTACTACTTCCACGGCCCTAGGCCAAGCCATCTTCTGGCGCTCAGACTTAAGCATAGTGAGAATTTTGCCAACATAACAACCATTTGCGCTGGGACATCTCAGAACATTTTAACAGAACCGAAAGCTATTAACACAGAGTTTCGCAATTTTTACTCTAACCTCTACACTTCTGAAGTTAATTTAGACCGTGACAGGTGTAGCAATTTTTTACGTAAGGCAAATCTTCCAGCCTTAAACCAAGAGGAATCAGAGGACCTACAGAATCCCATTTCACTAATGGAACTAAAAGAGGCCATTCAAAAGATGAAAAAGGGGAAATCACCGGGGTGGGATGGAATACCCCCCGAATTTTATTTATTTTTCTGGAAGGAGTTGGGACAATTCATGCTGGATATGATCCACACTGCGGTGGAAAAGGGCTCGTTCGACCGAGACACCAACTCTGTTATCCTCACTGTCCTCCCTAAACCCAATAAGGATCCGTCTCTCTGTGGCAATTACAGATCTATGGAGCTATTACTGTTGCAATATTATTTGCAAATGCGTATCTCAATCTGTGTGTGTGTGTATTCAGATCTGTGTGTGCGTATTCAGATCTGTGTGTGTGTAATATGATCTGTGTGTGTGTATTCAGATCTGTGTGTGCGTATTCAGATCTGTGTGTGTGTGTATTCAGACCTGTGTGTGTGTAAAAAAAATCTGTGTCTGTTGTCAGAAGTATTATTGCCTTCTTAAAATAAATTATCAGTAATGTTATTTGTGAACAAGTTACGTTTGCTCAGCTTGTGTGTGTGAGCAAACGTGACTTGTTCAACTAAGTTACTGTTGAAACATGAACTTGTACTTACAGCGAACACTCTTGAATCCATGTGTATTGCCTCCCGACCATACACTCGACACAACGCCAACCGTGAGCGCAATGAAATGACCCCAAATGACACGCTTATCATCACTGGGTGCTACGCGCCGACTGGTGGTGTGTAGGCGGTACTGCTACTGCAGCCAGGCAGCGTGAGCCTGTGAGCCTGAGCTCAGGGCAAAGGAACACTGAGGTCACAGACAAATCTCATTTCTACACATTTGCAGATCACAGATCTGCCGTGGCAGAAGTGTTGCAAAATTCACGTGTAAAAACACAGCCAATCGAGAGCTCCTGCCTGAGTTGTAAGTGATGACAGACATTTACAGATCTATGAACGCATTTACAGATCGGTTGACAAATTTACAGATCTATGTACACTTACAGATCTGTGTTCACATTCACAGATCTTTGCATGCACTTGCAGATTTGTCTTCACTTGCAAATCTGAATACAGACACAGATTTTTTTTACACACACACAGGTCTGAATACACACACACAGATCTGAATACGCACACACAGATCTGAATACACACACACAGATCATATTACACACACACAGATCTGAATACGCACACACAGATCTGAATACACACACACAGATTGAGATACGCATTTGCAAATAATATTGCAACAGTAATAGCTCCATACAGACCCCTCTCACTTTTGAACTCGGAAATAAAAATATATGCTAAAGTTCTGGCTTCACGGGTTGAGAAGCACATGACAAAATTAGTGCATTGTGATCAGACCGGATTTATAAAATCGCGCCAAGCAGCTGATAATATGCGTAGACTTCTCCATGTGTTATATTTTTCTAAAGATATTGAGTCCCCATGTGCTGTTCTATCGCTGGATGCTGAAAAAGCCTTCGATAGGCTCGAATGGAACTATCTCTGGCAGGTTTTGGAAGCTTTTGGTCTTGGTATTAACTATATTAGGATGATTAAGGTACTAAACTCTAATACTCTTTCTCTCTCAGGGAGTGGAGTGATAGAGGGGTTAATGTCATGTCTGATATCTGTGATGATAAAGGTCTTAGGATGTTTAATGATTTACGAGCTACTTATGATCTGCCAGGTACATCTTTCTTCTTCTATTTACGCCTTAGATCTGCAATACGAGCATACGGTGTGCCCTGGGGTGCTCCCCTCGCCACTCACAAGTTACATACGTTATTAGATGTAGGAGTAAGGTCGAGAGGCCTAGTCTCTGCTCTTTACTCTTTTTTACTGGAACCCTTTGGTGGGCCTCTGACTGTTCATCAAGTGTGGGCTAGGGACCTTGGTTTATCCAATGACGAAATATGTTGGCTGGCTGACTGGGACAATTTGGACGAAACATCAAAAAACCTCAATCACAAACTTATACACTTCAAACTTATACATAGAATATATCTTAAGCCAAGGAAACGATTCCTCATGAAGCTTATACATTCTCCTGTTTGTGATCTATGCTCTCTGGGTCATGTGGGATCTTTCCTACATATGTACTGGGAATGCCCTGATGTGACATCCTTTTGGAAACTAGTGTCTTCCACTTTATCAGAGTTATTGGAGGTAGATATACCATGTTCTCCTGGAATACTACTTTTGAATGACACCTCACTATTGAATCTTCTACTCGAACTCACACACTATTAGCGGGGTTGACTGCAGCTAAAAAGATGCTAGCACTGCGCTGGAAGCCCCCTCACACACTCACGTGTACCCAGTGGCTCCAAACATTTTTGAGCATACTTTACATGGAGCTGTCTGTAGCAAGAATGCATGGAGCTAGCCAGAAAAAGAATCCAAACCTGGGCCTCTGCGGCTGCAAAGGTTAAAGATCTACTGGAATGAGAAATGTGTATCTGTGTACTTGTATTTGCGTATTTCATTGTATTTTTTTGTTTTTTATTCACTTGCTTTGGCCTACAGAACACTGATAGCGTGCTAGGTGCTATATAACTATAAATACTGTACTGTATGTAACAATGAAGAAGATCGGGTTGGGACAATGTGGGAGGGGGGTTGTCGCCATTTGGGGAGGGGGTATTCTGGAGGGATGGGGAAAAGGAAATGTATATTATTTGTTGTATTACTGTCATTGAACTATGTCATGCCCTTTTCTTTTGAAAATAAAAACAATTGGTCCCAAAAAAAAGCAGTATCTTGTATTTTTTATAATGATCTGTTTTTAGAGAATCTCTTTTAAGTTCATCCCATCTGTGTGTGTCTCCACAGCTCACACGCCATTCTTCTCAGTGGCTTCAGATGCCTCCAATCATGGGACCACCAAGCTCTTCCCACTGTCAGTGCTTTACTGGACGCCAGACTTGGGAGTACAGATGAAGGTCCTTGATTTCTATGATGACAGTGACGAAACATGTGAGCATACATCAGCAATTACACATGTTTAAGGGAATAGGGCATTATTAATATATCATGTAAGGTGTAATGTGCTAGAAATGGGTAAACCACTATCAGTGAGTCTGCCCGTGAGGTGGGGGCACAGCCGCGCCAGGCAGTGTCCCGCATTGTCCCTCGGAAACATACCCCTTGTCCCCCCTTGGGCTGATTAGCAGGTGGTCACCCTAATCCTGGAACATGGCTTCTTTTTCCTCTCCAGTCCTAGAGCTTCAGACCTGCTCCTGTGATTGGGAGACATGACAATGGTGTATTGTCAGTGGCATGAACAGGCATGGTGAAAATTCACTGAATCCAAATGTATCACCCATGTGAGGAACAGTATTAGCATTTTACATCATCATGCTGTACTTATTCTCTCTATTATTCCTGGCCCTGGGTCTCCTGCAGTGACACTGTGTGAGATTGTTTGAGAAGGTGATAGAGTCCAAATACACAGGGCTCGCTCACCTACAGTAGTATAGCACCTCATTTACTTAATTTACACCCTTGGAAAATATGATTACACTCCATGCTGCATTGCACTGTAGATGTGGACTCTGCAACAAAGCAGAAAATAGCAAGAATGAGAGCAGTTTGGAAATGATGAAGGCCAGTGGGGGGCCTAATAACAAGGTTACTCCATGCTTCTGGCCACTATTATCTTTCTCTCCCTCAAAAGGTTGATTTTTCCTTTTTCCTAGTTTAGAGTCCAGTGCTGGACTGAGTGATATACAGTATGTAGTAAAAGTCATGCATTCTGAATGTGAAATACTGTATCATTGTTCATTCATTTCTTTGATTGCAATGAAGAGTTTAAAGATGCAGCTTGTAGGATTTAGTGGCATTCATCAGTGAGGTTGTAGATTGCAACACACTGAATCCTTCTCTCCTTCTAAGTGTGGCTCTTAACTCTCGAAAAACACTATACCTTTACTCTCTAGAGTCAGTTTTTTGTTTGTCTATTCTGGGCTACTGTAGAAACATGACATCATGCATCATGGTGGCCTCCATGGAAGAGGACTACGTAGATATAACGGCTCATTCTAATGTAACAAAAACAAAACAATCCTTATTTTCAGATGTTTATACACTAATTAAAAGATGCTTACATATTATCTTCCAATTCTGCCAAGTCTGTTCCACTAACACTTCACCTTCAAAGGACAATTATTTAAAGTCTGTCTTAAAACAACAGTCAAGGGCCCAACTGAACACCATAGCAGCTTCCTGCCATAATTATTTCTCCTGTTCATACTGACCATGAAAAGATTCTTTCATAATGTACAAAATCCACAGTCCTTATTGTCCTTCTACAGAATGTAACAGATTCACAGATGAGTCAAATCTTCATCTTCTATGTTTTAGCGTTACAGTGTTTTTAGTACCAAAGTCTTTTTGTTACTATACTTCCACCGCAGCTCAACAGGAAACACTAAGAGGGAATTTGATGCAGATGTAGTTTGGTTCATTTGTTCTGGATCAATGAAAAAAGTGATACTTTGTTGTTTTAGTGCTGGTCAGATCTGTGTTCACACTGACTTTTAACAAGCAAACTAAGAACTGAAAGTATGTAGGTGGTAACTCATTCACTGAGTGGCAGCAGGTCATGCCTCACTTTACTGAACCTGCTGTGTTTATTTACCTTCTCTAGTGTCACAGGGAGCCTGAAAAGAATTACTTACTGTGAGTATTGTTAATCCAGACTGCAAGCACTTGACGTTATAAATAATGATGACCAGGACGATATAGAATGAAAAAGAGACATCTTGCATTTTAATATGATGGCATAACATGTTTCAATAACTTTTAGATGAGGAACTGCCAGTATAAGCAGAGCAGGAATCAACTGCTTTTCATTCTGGTTACTTTCATTCTTTACTGTTAACACTTTAAGATTTTTCATAAAATATTTTAGTAATCTAACTGCTATTTTAATTGCTCTGTCTTTTTATGTGTAACACACTCTGATACCTTCTTATAATGTGATGTAGTATTAATCTACCCAAATGATCTAACATTGGCTCCACACTGATGAACTACCATGTTAAAATGCTTGTACATGTAGTTGCTAGTGATAAAAACAAATAATATACTATTACTACAATAATATAACACACTAGAACATTTCTGCATAATGAGTACATTTACTTATGATACTTTTACTTAAAGACCGTGTAAAGTGAATTCAGACATTTTCTTCTAAACACATTAAATAGGTCATAAATATATTTCTAAAAAAGGTGTAAAAGGCATTTCAACCATTTAGATTTGAGCTAGGCTTCACAAACTGTGTTTCAAGATTTCTGTGTTCAGGATTTAGTGGGCGGATCTGAAAACCGCTGATTAGCATTAACCTGCCCCTGCTGCTGTAGAGGTATAAATACATTCAGCACAGTACTGCTACTACAGTTAGCCAGTTAGCTGAGTTAGCCACCGAGCTACCAGCTGAGCTAGCCGCCGAGCTAGCCACGGAGTTAACAGCTGAGTTAAAGCTCTCAGACATAGTGTCCATGTTTCTGGTAGAGGTGGTAACTTTGATTGACAGGTGACACTTGGTAGGGGGCGGGTTTCAGCGGACTCGGCGGGCACTCCCACAGTGTTTGGGAGCAGAGAAAGAGGCTGAGTTTTACACAACTTATAATTTCATATATTCGGCGATTTTTTAATCATTCAAATTTGGCAGGGTGGTTAACAACACACTTTACTGTGGTATGTCAAACTCAGGACATATATTTATTCTTACTTTACACAGACTTTAAGTACAATTTGAATTCAGGACTTTTACTTGTAATGGAGTATTTTTTACTTAAGTAAAGGATCTGAACAGTGGTGTCAAAAGTATTCACATTCATTATTCAAGTAGAAGTAAAGATACCAAGGTTCAAAAATACTTCTGTAGAAGTTGAAGTTAACTCAGGCTTTTTACTCAAGTAAAAGTATAAAAGTACTGGATTCAAAACTACTTAAAGTATAAAAGTAAAAGTAATGTAAAGGGAAAAAATGCCGTTAAAGACAAATGAATAGACCGCACCCCACAGACCTAAGTGTATGACTCCACCTACCCCAAAAAACATTTTTCTAAAGGCCTTAATAACTATCATATATTAAAATGTTGATATTGTACAATTTGGGATGCACAAGGCTACAGTACCTACTTCAACCGGACATATGCCCATTGAAAATTATTTTGCAAATATTTAGCATTTTAGTACAATGCAAATATATTAAAGAACCATATATGTGTACTTCTGAGCATTAACATGTGTTTCATGGAGATATGATGACTAGTTGCATTACTAGTATTGTAATGATGGTCAAACTTCAGCGGCATGATATCAATTTACCTTTATAACTTTATTGTGCAACATCTGCAGCAATACAAATACACAAAGATTTGTGTACCCAGAACAATTATCTGTGTATGGCTATATGAATTAGAAATTAGTGCTGCCAAAATAAATTATTAAAGAAGTGAGTATAAAAAATAAAAATAAATGATAATCCTGATTAATACCATCTTGGTATGTATACCAATGTCAACTGATGGTAAGAATATGAAATATAACTAGCAGATGTAGCAGTTTAACATCAACATGATCATCACCAATACGCTTTGTTGAGTCGCAAAAGCAGCTGATTTTCAAAATTTGGCAGGGAAAAAGGCAGGGAGTGCTGTATTCAGCTTGAGTGATAGGTGGCACACAACTGGGAAGGACTTCAGTATTTCTACCGTGTGTCCTGGGCACCCCAAGTAAGCATCCAGCTGCTGAGCCATT
Organism: Scomber japonicus; assembly: GCF_027409825.1. Classification (NCBI taxonomy): domain Eukaryota; kingdom Metazoa; phylum Chordata; class Actinopteri; order Scombriformes; family Scombridae; genus Scomber; species Scomber japonicus. The sequence goes on from NC_070581.1 coordinate 1,754,429, forward strand.
TCCAGAGGAGCCGTCCTCTTTAAAGAAGAAAAGAAGTCCTCTTCTTCAGAAGATTGATAGCCCTCAGGGACAAGATTTTTGGCCCCATAGTCCAAGTGGCTTCTGATATAGTCAAGGCCTGTAGAAAAAAAAGAACAATTTAGATCAAATGACAGTATTGCAATTGTGCACTGGATACTGTCGTATATATGTGTCTGTCATTAAATGTATTTTTAAACTTATTTCACTGTCTCTGTAGAAATTACACATATTAAGGGGAAATTGAGAAGTGAGACACTTACCAAGTTTAAGGACATTTTCATCGCTTGTCCAGCACGTCTTGAACTTTGGGACCAGAATGGCTGCAGCTATAAGCTCAGGATCTGCCAGCATCTGTCCAAAGCGATTTTCAAGCCCTGCAAGAAGTGCGCCGATCAACGGCTCACAAATCTTGGAGGCGACTTGAAGTTGCAGAAGCTTGGTCCTAAGAAGTGTGATGGTGGGGAGCAACCATCCCATTTGCACAGTAGTTTCTCCCTGTAGCACATCAAGGGCCTTGGCCACTGGGCTCATCGTCTTTGCATATTCATGAAGAAATGCAATTTCCACTGGAGTAAAGCTGGACAAAGGAGAAAAGAAAAGCACATGGGACATTTACCCTTCTTGATGTAGCACCTTCAACTGGAGAAATATAGTTACTACAAATTACATCCATAGTAAACATGGGGACCGCATATTGACACAGTGCATTCAAAAGTATAAAACTGACTTAATCTCTCATTAATTTCACTAACTGAAAGGCAGAAAAACAAACACTTACTTAGGAATGTCTAGTTTACTGCAGACAGTTGCGAGTGCTCCTTCGCCTTGTTCTTTTATTATCCTCACAATTCTTTCCACGGCTGAGAACAGTGAGTTCCACCTTGTAGCAACAGGCCTCATGAGGTGGAGTTTGCAGTGCTCTTCAATTAGTTCATTTGCGGTCGTTGATCTTGAAGTTTTGTTCCACAGGCTATAGCATTTTGCAAATATGGACCTTGACACACGCTTGTACAGTGGGTTGACCTCTGCCTTTGAGGCCTTGGAGGTGGCAAGCGCAGCGATGGTGTTTGGGTAATTGATATTCCAAGTAGTCGTCTTTGTCCAACAGAGCTTCAGCATCAACAAATTCCACACCCTCAACGTTGTTGTCCTCTTCATCATGATCATCAACACCATCATCCTCCTCTCCATCACCTTCTCCTGCAGCTTCAGGATTGTCGTTTTCATCAGTCTTCCCATAGACTCTGAAGGCCTTCAGGAAGTTTGATCCATTGTCCGTTGTAGTGCGAACAATCTTTTCTCTGATGTTGAATTCTGTGTGAATTTCATTAAGGGCACTAGCCAGGGCAGAAAAGGTATGTACCCCTTTAAGTTGTTTGCATGCCAGGGCAGCACAGGATCGCTGCATGGTACCAGTGCGCAGTGACGCCAATGAAACCACAACGGTGTGACGTCCAGCAGTCTGTTGTTGTGGCTATGAACTCAATTTCACCAAGGGCAGCTTTCAGTTTTCTTTTCATTTCAACAGAGCCATCTGTAACTTTGTTCACAACTGTATTGCGTGACATGACATTTGTATTTGGCTGAAGATGTTGCACCAGATCAATGAAACCCTGTTGCTGAACAATGTGTGGTGGATGGAGGCCTTGGACAACGAATTTGAGAACTGCTTTATCCACACTTGCCTGGGTCACTCTTCGAGTCTCCCACAGCTTGGTTTGTTTGGAGGGTGGGGGCAAAGAACCTTCAGTGAATGGCTTCCTTTTGAGGGATGCTGAAGTAAGTTGCGTGTACCTCTGTAGACGAGTGGGGTGTTTCTTCTGTAGAGAAAATGAATGCATAGGCACAGATTGAGATTAATAATATTTCTCTCAAACCACAAGCTTACACTAGGACTTCCATTGTATTAAATGTCATGCTTGAAGTTCATGAATGAATGTCAGACTATAAGTTAGGGAGCAGTTTCATTAGTAAGGATTCATGTACGCATCCTTAGTACATGCTTTATCAACTAGCTGTAGACTATATAAGCTCAATATAATATAAACTCAGAAAACATTTGGCTGAAGTAGAAATTATTTCAAATCTCCCACAGTGTCCACCAAATGAACTTGCAACATTGAATCATAGTCTATAGTCATGACAATATTTTGCCAATAAGAAACTGATAATTGTGTTTTGCCGCAAAGGCCAACAGTGCAAAAGCAAAAAAAGGTAATCATGAAAATAAAAACACACACAACAGAGATGATTTAGCCCTGTATTTTATGTGAAAAAGAGGAGGTGTGTGTGTGTACATTAATTAATGTCGGTAGGTGACTAATTTTTACGTGTTTTACTAGATCATAGCGTCAAGTTTGGTGTGAGGAAATTGTAAACACAGCACTTAGCCAGATCCGCACAAAAACAATATATCATGGTATAACTGCATAACACATTGGAAAAACTGAAATAGCGTAACGGTGTAGTTAAAAAAAAAACGTAAACTTGTTCTTCCACACTTAACGTAGTTCGCATGTAACGTTATCCTACCTCCATGAACACTGACATTTTACTAACGTTATATCAATAGGTTACAGTATTTTTTCAATTATCAACTGAAATGTTCAGCTTACCTCAATATGTTTTTTCAAATTAGATGGTGAGTTTTTGAAGGCCATTAACTCTTGGTGCTTGGGTGCACAGAGCTTGCAGCGCATTCAGAAAGAGTTGTTTTTGCATCCAACCACCTCGAAAAATTCTTCCAGGTAAGGCCAGGGATGTACAAGTGTTGAGTGGTCTTCCTGGCTTCCAACCTCCTCACTTGGTTGGGAAGTTTTGCTCGAGTCATTTTCAGTCTCTGCCACGGACATTTTCTCACATGCATCAGCCACGTCTGGTACTGTCGTGTGACGTTATTTGACATGGCAGGTATATGGATCGCGTTAAAACCAATAGGTATACCGGGATGGTATGTGTGGCATCCTTCTCATCCAATCACAATCAAATTCACTCCATCCAGATGGCGCGATTTATCTGGATAGGTTGTTTTGTTTTGTTTTTTGTGTGTGTGACAAGCCGTAAAGAAAAGGAGTAACGAGACTGTTTGTGAAATGTAAGTAGTAGAAAGTACAAATAATTGCGTGAAAATGTAAGGAGTAGAAGTAAAAAGTAGGCTAAAAAATAATTACTTCAGCAAAGTATAGATAACCAAAATCTCTACTTAAGTAAAGTAACGAAGTATTTCTACTTCGTTACTTGACACCTCTGGATCTGAATACTTCTTCAACCACTGTGGTTACAGATACATTATACAGAATGTTTCCTTGGCGGTTCACAGATTAGGTGCACCCAAAATCTAATGTGCACTATGACAGCTAGTGAATGGTAAGAAATTTGGACACACTTTCCCATTCATTTGAATGAGAGTGTGTGCATGTGACTGGTACTGTATATAGTAGCCTACTTTATTATGTCTTTTTGACCACTCAAAGCACTTTTACACTACATGTCATATTCATACATTCACACACATTCATACGCTGATGACAGGAGCTACCACACAGAGTACCAACCTGCTCATCAGGAGGAAGCTAACATGCACGGGAGCAATTTGGAGTAAAGTATCTTGCCCAAGGAGGACACATGGACATGTGGACTGGAGGAGCCAGGATTCCAACCTCCAATCTTCCAATTGGTGGACGACTGCTCTACCTCCTGAGCCACAGTGTCTAGTGTCTGCTTTGACAGAGGACATAGATTATGATGTGTCTCTAATGATTTAGCAGCAAGTGGAAGAAAAAAAGAGACTCCATAGTCATACCTGGTATCCATCTTTCACTTAAGAAAATTGATAGACTACTTTTTAAAAGGACCCACATATGGTATCATCAGTACTTTAGGCATCAGCCCACCCACCCATAATAACAGATGAAGGCTGTGTGATAGTGCTAGAAATCTAGAATCTAGCATGGATGTTAAGCTAGAGCTTTACACATCCACAGGAAAAGGCATATATTAAAAGATTGATCTCAGGATTAAGATGTTTTATCATATTATTAGATTAAGTATTTTAATGCTTGTCTTCAGTTCCCTATTGTATACAGTATGCGTATGAGCAGGCAAGGAGCCATGCTATTGTATTTTCCAGTCTTTTTCCCTGAGTCGCAAAGCCATGACAACAAGTGCTGGGGATTAGAGTACTTGGATTACTTTTTTGATGTAATGAGTAAACTAACGCATTAGGTCCACAGTTTAAGTATTTATTTGTTTAGTTACATTTTCAAAAAGGTAATCTGTTATTTTTTAATTTCATGAATGAAGCCATGAATTCGCACTGCTTTTTGGCAGGCAGACACCTGGCCAAGTGCTACGGTTATATCACTGCACCCGTGTACGGCAGCTCAGAAGAGACAACATTGACTTCATGCAAATGTTCACATTATTATTTCATTAGTGGGAGGAAATAAGGGCAAGAACATTACAGTAACATGTAAGTTGTGTGTGTTGGCCTGTTGCAGTGATGTAGATGCGTTTAAAAGCCTGTGTGTAGTAACCTGTATGTGAGCATATGTTTGAGAAGACACTAATAAAGAGCTGTAAATGGGACATAGTGTGTGTCATTCCTGCTATTAGTGTAAAGATTTACAGATGATGATCCAGACTTGGCTGTGTGATGATGGTACAGTCATTATATTTAAAGGAGGTCTGGACTAAAACTACACGAAGAATCAGTGTACTCTAACCACTTACTGTTTTCAGAAGGTAATGCTGTTATGTAACTAGTTACTTTTTAATGGCAGTAACTTTGTAATGTATTAGTTACTTTTAAAAGTAACCATAAACAGTGGGTTAACTTCATGTCATAGAAATGTGAGCTGTCAAAAGCTGACAGCGAACGTTAGTTAAGTGACATTAATGTTAAATTTTACCGACAGTAAAAAATGTCTATTTTGTGTATCTGGCACATGCGACTCATTGAAGTGTAACGTTAATGTGCTGCATCAATAAAGTCAATACAGCTGTTTGCGAGGTCATTGTGATATTTCAGGTTGAAGTTAACATGACTTAGCCTAGACATAAAATTACGCCGGCTTTGTGGCAATACAGTGGGACAATATGGCAATACATGTTAATACATTTTGTTAGCAGGTCACCAGTTCCTAAACGGCACTGGCTATTTATCTTCATGTTCTCTTAAATTTGCCTATTTGTGATTATTGGACAGTGAATATGTGTCATAATAGTAGGCGATTATGTCATGATGTGTTGTCATATCGACTGTTTTGATACAGGCTAATTTCGGTCTTAATATATATTTGGTTGTAAGAAGTCTGATAGTGTATGACTCCACTTTTTAATGTAATGTTGTTATTTTAATATGTCAGAGACTAGAGATGAAAACTGGCAGGTGTGCTGCGTGCACAATGTCCTCGAGATCCGCCTCATGCCCCTCCTGATGCCCATATAAGTAGAATCCATGTATTTATTTTCCCTAGCATGCATCTGACATTTTCAAGATGGCGCTGCTCAGATCTAACTATTGGCTTCCAAGCAGCAGTCCACAAACCAATGGGTGACGTCACGTATGTTACGTCCATTTCTTATATACAGTCTGGTTGAGCACTGCAAGGTGATATGATATCAGATATGATCATCATATGGGATGAAAATGCATTTTGTAGGAGACAGTGTTGGGAACAAAGTGACAGTGTAATACTAACACCATGCTGCTAACAGTGAAGAAATGCTATTGTTCTAAACCTATACTGGCTTAATGTCAGTGTACAGTGTAGTTTACTGTACTTATTCTAAAACACTGCAACAGACCGTCATAACTGTCAGCTAGAGAGGGACAACAGGAAGGAGTCAGCAGGTCTCCTGGCCCTTTAGGGGGCCCATTAATACTTAGTATGATGAGTATGGAGGGTGGGGTAGGGGTGATCTGGGATACGTGGGCTGGTGAAAGGTTAGAGATCTTCCTTCTGGGACCACAGAACAGCATGAGGGAAGCATTACATCCCTCTGTCTTCCCTTCCTCTCCACCAAGCTGAGACTCAGCTCAGATCATTTGACCTCTCAGCGTGGGCCAAGCAGCCACTAATTAGCAGCAGTCTGTCTGTCTCTCTTTGCATCTCCTTGGCATGATTTATAACTGGAATTAAAATGAGTCTGGAGTGACTGGAATGAATGCTAATCATACCCACACAAAAAAACTGGATTAACATCTGACTGCTGGTGCATTTTATGTTTGCTGTCAAAGGCTCTGGAACATATTTTAACAGAAAACCTGAGCATTTACCATGAAAGGAGGGTGGCATTATGGGAAATGTATTATGGTCTCTTGGCTCCCTCACCTAATAAATTGCTATAAGACTGAGTAATAGGTGTGGAGGCCAATGACAGCTGCATGGAGTTGAGAAGCTTGTGTGTGCAGACTGTGTGAGCTTGGAACAAACATATAGCTGATTTAACACTTTCTTTGTCCACCTGTTCATGGCTTGGCTCCCTGAAAGACCCATGGGTCCTCAGACTTGGCTGAGACAGACCCAGGAGGAGCAACAGGAGAACCCATGGTGAAGGAGCCGGTCCATGGCAGAGTGGGATCCCCACTCACTGTGATCACAAATTGAAGATCACAGCTAGGTGCTTTGGCTGGTGTGTAGCAACAGTGGAAAGGTCCAGAAAGATCCTGTTTTTCTCTCTGAGATCCACACTTCTCCCTCATTGTTGCAGTATGTAAACTTGACATACACGACCAAGAAAAGTAAAAACAAATTTGCTTTTGGGAGCTGAAGTGTCTGCAGTGGCCACTTTTACTCCATTCAAAATGAAACATTTGATAAAAACTGGTTAAACACTGAATAAAAGAGTTTCTTTTTAAATAGCAGTGTATCGCTGGAGTTGTTTGGGGAGGTGCTGCTTCCGCAAACAGTTTCTCAGATTGTCGATCTGAATGTTTAAAATCCACAATTCTGATGACTGAAGTCCTTAATCCAATTAAATTATATCTTTAAGAACAGTCCATGTTTCAAAGCAAATCGTAAAAATGCTGTTTAAAACTAGATAAAGACAGGAGTAAAAGTCAGTCCGTTGGAGTGCGACTTCCTAAAGGAGATGATGACTAATAACTGTATTCAGATCTGCCCAAACTCATTTTACAAAGGGGAAAATGAACCAGAGTTCAATTCAACCAGACTAAAAAGCACAGATGTGAAAGCGCTGTCGGTCTACTTTTGCCAGCCTGCATGCATAAACAACAGAGTGTGTACTTTTCTTAAAACAATACTACATAAATACAATATATATCCCAAACATTATTCTGAAGTAATTCAGTGATGACCACTTTGGTGAAAAACCTACCTGCCCTTCCACATGCCTTCATGCAAAGCCAGGGTTTGGGAGAGCAGCAGCCCAGATGTGACAGAATCACTATGTTGTATTACATGTTGATGTACATTATCTTCTTCCAGCCTCTAATTCAATTGCTATATAACCCCTTAAAGACACATCAAAAGTTAAAAGTTCCTTTCTAGAATGTGAGTTAAACCCTCACATACTGTTCATATTCTACACCCATGCAGTGTGTTTTGACCCTGTCTAAGAATCTCCTCATAATAAGAGTCTATACCACATTTTGGACCACAGATGTGTTTAGAAAGCATCGATAGTTGATCTGACTGATCAATAAATGTATGATTAAACCTTGATTCATGTTTCACTAAACATCTACTATCACACAATATCATGTCCTATTTGACCTAAGACATGAAAATATAACATAGACATAATGATGGAAATGTATTTTATGTCAAGTGAAAATGAAGTGTGGGGTTTATTGTAGAACCATTAGAGCCATCAGCCTTATTAAAACTATGAACTATTCATTTCACTAAAACACATGTCAATAGATACAGAGATAATTTGACCCACAACAGACTCAATGGACAAAAATGTGTAGCACCTATTTTAAAATAACACTTTAAAATATTTTCATTATTATGCATTTTGGGCCACTTTAGGAAAAGTCATCAAATTTCAGAGTAACCCTAACCCTAACCCTAACCCTTGTCAAAAGGGGTCAAATTTGACCTAAATAGTGTGGGTTAATATAATTCAGGGCCGTAGGTACCACTGAGGACAATGAGGTAATGTCTTCTGTATTTCTGGGCACTGTAAGCACAACTATTTAGACAGTACAATAAATATTTGCATCACACGGTGCAACACTTGCCAGTAAGCATTACTGTAACCTGACCACAGAGGGATTCTTTGGTCAGCTCAGCTAAGAATTCCAAACCAAGAATGCAAACAAGGAGGATGATGCAGGTGGAAGAAAGACTTGTTGGAGGAACAGCAGCAAGGAGATCAACAGAGGGAAAAGAAAAAACAAATTGTGATTATTTGGAAGACGAGAAGGAGAAGAGGTTGGAAGAAGAGGCTGGATGGAATTGGGAAGACAGATGAAAAGGGCAGAGAGAGAACAAAGAAGGCAGAGAGTAACATCAGGGCAACGAAGGGAAAGAAGTGAGTCACACAACAGGTAAAATCAGACACACCAGGGTGTAAAAAACTAAAACATTATGCATTTATGGAGAGATCAACTGAGCACATTAGTCTCAGTAATATAAAACCCCATTCTGTGCTCAAATTGCAGAATATTAGCTTTGATTATGCACCGTTTCACAAGCGACTCATCATCTCACGAGGGGGTGCACTCATGGCAGAAATTGATTGGCTTTATTGACCCAGAAAGCAGGATTAAATAATTAGAAAAACGCTTTCACAATCCAATATTACTCATGTCTGCATGTCACCCACTCACAATGAAACCAGCCAAAGACGACACATTAAGCTGGAGGGGAGGGAAAAAAAAAGAAAAACCAACAAGAGAACACTCGCCCACTACCAATTTTCGGGGTTTCATGCATGCAGCTCTTTGAAGTCTCAAGTTTGGCGAATAAACATTGTCTGTTCGCTCTTTCAAATGATTTCTGTCTGCAGCAGTTTGAATGGTCTATCACAGTGTGTGGGCTGCTGCTGCCCATCTCCTCAGCAGCTCAGTGTTCTGTTAGAGCTCTGTCTTCAACTGAGATTTATTCACACATCCATTTGACCTGACATGAAAAGAGCTTTGAAACATTTCCATGTGTTTGCTATACTAGCGCTGAGGTAAAAATATACAGTTTTCAGTGGAGTCCAACTGCAGTTCCCCACTGTATGTTCCAAAAAAAGTGACAAATTCTCTGAAAGGGGTAAATGCTACATAATTTCCTATTTTCAGTGTTGGCTTGAACTGATTTTCCTGCTCTTACCGTGACAGGAATAAAAATGTTATTAACTTTGTGAAATAAAAAAAAGCCACTGTGCTTTACCTTTACTCTTTAAAGTCCGTGAAAAGTAAGAATAAATATGTGTTCTGAGTTTGACATACCACAGAAAAGTGTGTTGTTAACCACCCTGCAAAATTTGAATGATTAAAAAAATCACCAAATATATGAAATTAGGCTTCAAAGTTGTGTAATACTCAGCCTCTTTCACTGCTACCAAACACTGTGGGCGTGCCCGCCGAGTCCGCCCCCTACCAAGTGTCACCTGTCAATCAAAGTCACCACCTCTATCAGACACATGGACGCTACATCTGAGAGCTTTCTGCTGCTAGCTCAGCTGTTAGCTCGGCGGCTAACTCTGCTGTTAGCTCGGCGGCTAACTCTGCTGCTAGCTTGGCAGCTAACTCAGCGGTTAGCTCGGCAGCTAATTCAGCTAACTGTAGACTGTAGTAGTAGTAGTGTGTGCTGAATGTATTTATACCTCTACAGCAGCAGGGGCGGGTTTATGATTTTCAGACCCGCCCACTAAATCCTGAACACAGAAATGTTGAAACACAGTTTGTGAAGCCTAGCTCCACAATTCAAATCTAAATGGTTGAAATGCCCCAGGTCACACACCTGGGGCAGAATCTGGCAGCTAGCTCTCACAGCCACATATCAACTCTACCAGAACACAACACACTCACACAGCGGCGGCGCCAGGGTGGGGCTTGGTTGGGCTATAGCCCCATCAAGAATTGTGTTAGCCCTACCATAAAACCACCAATAAAAAAACAACAACAAAATAACCAAGAAAAGTGCGGAGTCCAACAGCACCACCACGTAGTAATGGCATTCAGGCAACTGCGATGACAACTGTCACTGATCTGGGTTCATTAACAGACTGTACTGTCCGTACGTCAATGTCACTAGTGAGCGCGCTTTACGTCACTCATGAGAGCCCGCTTTTAGTATATGCTCGACACAGAGACAGTAGGCTACTAGTTTGTAAGCTACCTGGCTGAAGCAGTTAGCATTAGCGGCTTATAGTCACTCACGTTAAGTTAAAGTTAGTAAGCTACGGACGCACCGTTGACACCTGCAAGGGAAGATGACCACTCGGATCCCGCGTCTTTCCTGTGCTCGGCCGGACGAAGGTGAGCAAGAAGAGGAGGAGATGGAGCAGCAGCAGGAGCAGGAGGACGAGGACAAGGAAAGGGGCTGGCATGGCCAGCCACAGCCAACCACTGCGGGCACGGACACTGGCCATGATGCTAATGCTACCACTGACATTAGCCCACAACCCGGGGGTGGACCGCGGCGCCCCATCAGGAAAAATTACCCTTCAAGGCTAATAGGTAACCAGCAGAGATCTTTCAATGCTGCCTGGTTTGACACATACAGCTGGCTTGAATATTCGGTTGAGATGGACGCAACTTTCTGCTTCGCCTGCCGACATTTTTTGGGTGGTGGTAGGCACCGGTTCCATTCCGAGCCAGCCTTTTCTAATGGATATAAGAACTGGAAACACGCAACAGCAGCCTTTAAAAACATAACGCAAGTGCGGCACACAAGTTCGCCATGGAGGCATGGGCTGAATTTAAACTAGCAACGACAGATGGCTCGAAATTAGGAAACATGATAGATGCGGGTCATTCAAAAATCGTACAGGAAAGTAGAGAATACATGAGGGCTGTGGTTTTGTCACTGCGTTATACTGCATGCCAAGGCATTGCTCAACGAGGTCACCGAGAGGATGAGGAGTCAGAAAATAAGGGCAACTTCGTGGAGCTGCTGAACATAATTGGTGAATTTGACAAGACAGTAGAAAAGAAACTGAAGGATAATCCCAGAAATGCTAAATACACACATAAAGACATTCAAAACGGGATTTTTTAGATTATGGCTGACATGATCAGAAATGAAATAAGTGCAGAAATCCGAGAAGCAGAATTTTTTCGCCCTGATGGTTGACGAAAGCAAAGATATCCATAAAAGTGAACAGATTTCCATCGTTGTGCGGTATTTAAAAGGAGACGAGGTGCGTGAGGAATTCCTGCACTTCATGCATGCAGATGGCCTGGACGCCGGCTCGCTCCTGGGAAGTATACAACAGACTCCATCACAGTGCAATATTGACAAAAACATGTGTGTTGGACAGTGTTATGTTGGCGCTGCAGTTATGTCAGGCTCCAAAAGTGGTGTTCAGCAGAAATTCAAAAAGGATTTGCCACATTCACTTGCGCACAGGTTAAACCTCGTTTTGGTTGATGTGGTGCGCAACGTTTTCTCCAACTCTAGCGCCCATGATCTGTTCATCAAGAAACAGAGAGAGATTGAATCAGCGACACAGTCCGTTGAACTCAAGACCCTATCCGACACACGCTGGGCATGTCAATATGCGGCCTTGATGGCAATCCGAAAATCACTGCCTGCAATACGGGCAACACTTCTGGATATCATGTCTCACCCTAATGCACGGAGGAAAACTGAGACCAGGGCTGTGAATGGACTTGATTGATGAAAAGTTTGTCCTGCTTCTCACGCTTTTCGAGGAGCTAGTGAATGACACTGTGGGATTTCTCGCTTTAATGCAACCATACCGGGATGCTTTTGTGGATTTATACAGACTCATCTGTATTTCACTGACCCTGCCCGTGACCTCTGCTTCATGCGAACAGAGTTTCTCCTGCCTCCGTCGGATTAAGAACTATCTACGGAACAGCAGCGGTGATTCCCGAAACAGCAACTTGGCCCTGTTGTCCATCAACAAACAAAGGACAAAGACCTTGGATGCTCAGCGCATCATCGACATCTTTGCCTCAAATCACAAAAACCGGCGGATTGTACTCATTTGAAAATCTCAACCTGGTGAGTTTTAATATTGTTTTTATTGTTTTTGAAAACTTTGCTGACTTTGTTATTGCGTTTTCGTGTTGCCTGTTTCATGCTCTTCCTTGCTGCGGTCTTGTCGCCTAATTAGCATATTTAATTTGTTGGAGACGTGTTTTGACTCTTGGCTGTTGTGTGGTAGAATAGCTACCGTATATGGTTTTAGGACAACTGGAGAAAATGTGCGTTGATGAATTGGGTGATCTGTGTGTCAAAGTTTGCCTTATTGCCCCATTCTGATCTTATATTGGTCTCATCGCCTTCTATATCTGCCTTATTTTCTCTCGGATCCATCCAACTGCAGTGCTGTTAATGTAACTATTCACGTTTTGCTGTCTCTGTCTCTCTCTCTCACTGTGTGTGCGTGTTTCTATCTGTGGGAGGGTGTTGTTATATATTCACATTGAAATTCTGGCATTGATTTGAGCCCGACCGCCGTATGAGTTAGCCCCAACGTAGTTGAACCAGAAAAAATACTCTGGCGCCGCCACTGACCTCACATATTTATAGACGCATACTAAAATAAATGTCCATTAGACGTTGTGCTGTCAGCTGTCTCACTCGTCACGTAGGACGAGGCATTGAGCATGATGCGTTCATGTGAAAAGGACAGCGTAGGAAATGACAGAATTGAGCGAACCTTTTTACACAGGGGTACTTAAAAGTTTGGTCTTCATTGGGTCATTTAAAGAAAAGTTTTTGATATTGATTTATAGAGTTTCAGTATGACTGTTGGTGGAAAAAAAGGATGGTTTACAGCAGGGGCGATTGTAGGACTAGGATCAGACCTTTAGAGGGGCTCAGCTCCTAATGACAATTTGACATTCAATGGGTTAATAATTCAGTGTTACTCACACAATTTCTAAAGACTATGGTGGGTTTATTGTTTATTTTTAGGGGTGCTGACAACAAATTTAGGGGTGTTAGAGCATCCCTAAAAAGGGGCTAAAATTGCCCTGGTTTACAGAATCCACAATTTATGCCACCTTCAATTCAATGATTGTGTTGTTTGAAAATGATTCATGGGATGGTCTTCATTAAAATGACACATTATATCCATCCATAAATGTTTTAAATATCGTGTGTCGACATATTTCATTGAAGTTGAATTTACCTTTACCTTTAATTAAAACAACTAGTTAGAGATTTATGGATCATCACTTTGTCCTTTTTGAAATACCCCCCCCCCCCCCCCCCCCCCGTTAAAAAAGTATCTAAGTAACTTTTACTCTGAGTACATTTTTAACAAGTTACTTTTTACTTTTACATGAGTAGAATATTTCAGTACTCTTTCCACCTCTGTATACATATTTTTATGCATTTATGTATTTTATGTTTCTTAATAAATATGTTATGGAGTTTATGGTTTCTATGGATCTTGTTTAATTTCTGTGTACTTTGTCTGTTATTGGAGAGCCAGAGACAGTTCTCCACCATGGTGGACAATAACGTTCTATTCTATTCTATAACCTGTACACTATTTGAACCAACTCACCTGAGATTCTATAGCTCTGTGCTTCTTTCAGTTTATTTGCTACAAATTACATTTCCCTGAAACTAACCAAATATGGAATTGATTACAAAACATTTTGTCATACTGACACAATAAAAAGGACCTGATCCAGATCTTAATTCCATTTCAGGAGCAGTTTTCACCAACAGTAACAAAGTTGTTTGATAAAATGATGTCATGTTTGACTAAATGATCACAAACGAGCTAACAACACTGGAAAAACAAAAAACTAAATATAACATCAACTGACTCATTTTAGTTTTGTCCAGTAAAGAACTTCCATGATGTTTGAAACATTTAAACTATGAATGTTAACACTGACATATACAGCTTGAAGCTGGGGGTTGCAAGATCATCAAGATGAAACAAAATATCCATCTCTGCCATCTCTCATCACTGTTTATCATAGCACTCTTTTCACAGAAAAACCCAAACTGGTCATTTCACAGAGATCGATACAAATACTAATGGTTAATGGACTGTTTTTATAGAACACTTTTCTAGTCTTTTTGAACACTCAAAACACTGTTGGTGCAGCCATCGGGAGTAATTTGGGGTTAAGTATCTTGCCCTTGTAGGTCAAACACGGACTAGCCCCGTCCCTCCCACTCTCCCACCCGGAGCTGTTCATTTTCATGCACTTTCTTTTTTCTCTTTTCACTCCCCGAGGGATAACTCCGCTTCATCTTGCTGATGCCGTTGATGCACATGCATGCACTGGCAATCTGACGTGCGCGAGCAGCGCGATGGACGGTCACGTCGCCAGGCTTTCTTTTTGTTTTTTTTCCCACGGGGCCTCTATGAGTTTGCAGGGCCCTACGCAACATGCGTAGTGTGCGTATTGGGTGAACCGGTACTGATCATAACAAAACATCAAAATGTAAGTTTTCTTTTTATTTAAGTTTGCTTTTAAATAAATGCGACAACAAAAACAATCTTTGCTCTGTTGTTTTCAGAGCAGCACAATGAATGAAACAAATCTTAGCAAACTTGTTGTGTTTCACTTCTTGAAAAAGTTAATCATATTATCATAACTGAATCGACCTGACAAGTCACAATAAACCTTTCATTTCAGCGAGAAAGAATGAAAAAAGTAAAGAGTCGGTACCACCTAAATTAAATGAGCTGTGTGAAAAAGTTGACATTTCAGTAAGGTATGTTTTGTTAACATTTTAACTTCTTTACACTACCAATGATTTGAAGTTTTTTTTCACTCTTATCAGTAAGGCATGGACAAAAAGCCTATCAGTGGTGGTCTTGACCGGTCTCGTTAAAAAAACCTGAGTCCGCCCAGTCTGAGCCCGATACAAGACCCAGTAAAAATGCCCTCAATTCTGAGACAAGACCAAGAACCTCAAGACCGATCTCGAGTACTACAACACTAGTCCATACACCCTTAGTAGAAACAAGAAATGAATGCAACATTGTCATCATCACCTTTTAAGTGTATATGTTGAACTTGTTAGCAAACAGTTGATTATTTTTTTTCACATCCAGCAGTTACTGAGCAACACTATTATTAATTTGCAGACATGTCTATCAACCTGGTAAATGTAAGTCCAATATTAACTCTCTTTTAGTGTCCTGTTTTGCTCGCTACCATTTCCTGAGGGAATATTTGCCTCAGCAGGTAAACAGTAAAATTGCAGCTGGACAGTCAAACAATGAGCTGGAACTCACTACAAAGCTCTGTAAAGCTGAGGAGAGCTCTAGAGTCGCTGGTCATTCTCTGCAGGTTCATCATCATTTGATACATTGCTATAATATATACAGTATATATAATATTTAATTTAACAGATAATCCAAGATTAAACAATGATCAAACAAGTCTAAAGAAAACACTATATTTACCCATTTTAAACCAACCCACAGCATGTTTACCCTTTTTGTTTACATTTGCATCACAGAATGTTCCTTTAACCTGACATATGAGCCTGTACAGCTCATCCAGGATGTGCTTGGGCACCTCCCTGTCTGACCAGTAACAAGGACGCAGCAGTATTTAATCAAATTAGCCATGCATTTACTGCAGCGTATGCAAGGTCTCCTCATACTCAGTCATCTGAAGAGCAGTAAAACCCACGCAGGGTAGAGGGCAGGATGGAGGTAACCGCAGTGGGGCTGCAAAGTATCTTAAGTGGTAGAAAAAATCCCATGGCCCATTAATTTTCAAATTAAGCGCTGCCTGCCATCACCCATTCTGTCCTTAGTCATAAAGAGATTGACGTGGAGGTTACTGCCGACCGTCTTTATGTGTCGTACCCTTCAGGGCTTGTCTCAATCTACTCCCTCAGGCTGCTTTTGTCTCTGTGTGTCCTGGTGCTCCAGCCAATTAGCATGCCATGTTAGTAAGCATGCACCATGCAGGGCTGAATATGCCCAAACCTGCCTCTGCGATTTCCGTAATTGCACTGTGGCCTCATTATCTCATCTAGCTTAGCAAGTGCTTGTCCAAAAAGGCTGTGTGGAATTGTGTGTATGTGCATGCTGTTGTTCATGCTTGTTTTTTGCTTATGCTGTGCATTTAATTACATCAGCTGGTGAAGTCACTGCTGCCGCTCTGCAGGGAGTACAGTTTCCCAAGAAGTGCTCTGGCCTCCCGTCCAGTAAAAATGCAGAGTTGGTTTGCAGCACTGAGTGCAAACTGGCTGGCAGCAGCGTGCTTGTGATTCATCCTAGATGCAGAGAGGTGGGCAAATGGCACTGATTGTCTCTTAGCGGTTCATTAAGCAGCAATAAGGTCGAACATTAGCCCCTAACCATATGATATTCATGACTGCTGATACCACTTAGCCTGGCATCTGCTTCTCCTGCTCTTGTCAGAGTCAATCTTTAAACAAGCCAAATCAATATGCCAAAGATAATCACATGCCACTGGAATCATCGTCTGACAGCAGGCTGATGTAATACAGGATTCTGTGTGGGCCTTGCACAAAAGGAGGCCAATTCAAAGGTTACTATAGGTGAATGTTAGCTTCACTCTATCCACATATGGGTTCAAAACACTCCCTAAGGAGGCCTGCTAATACTATAGAAAACATCAGAGGAATATCAGACCACATGTCATCATTAAATCATTAGAAGAGCTGAAGAGAATAAAACAGAATGGAGGAATGATGAAAAGAGGAGTTAAAAAGAATATGGCTTCCAATGTATATATATGTCTGGAGACCAAGCAGATTGACCTTGAATTGTTAGATATGCATCCTATAAATCACTAAACTCAGAAATTCAACGTCATATCCCTGAATATTTGAGCAGAAGTAGTGTAAAACCAAATGGAAATTATTGTCGTTTTTTTTCTTTTCAATGTTAAAAACAAATGTCAGTCTTAACTGTTAATAGTTAAAACAATAATAAACATTTTGGGTTATGTTCTTATTTGCTTTTTGTTCTAGAGTTAAATAAGACTATGGATAGTGTTGAGATGCAGGGTGGGGTTAGCCTAACTTAGCATGAAGACTGAAAGCAAGGTCCAAGGTCACTGTTTAAACATTATATCTTGTTTCTTTTATACAGACACAAACACAAATTTGAAAAAGCAACTTTTTGTGGTTTTGAGGGAGTTACATGCTGAAACTATTTATGAATAGCTAGATGCAGGGAGTCGTGTTGTCACAGTGTGCCAGGTGTGGTACGTCTGTGCCTGTTTACCAAACTTATACCAAAACCTGAGCACGTCGTTTGTATAGGAAGAAATCCTTGGGGTTCTTGGGAGCTTTCACTCCATGGGGAATACCCTCTGGGAAATCATTGTGAGATTACCATATCATAAGACTGGGTCATAGCAGAGATTAGCCAAAGCAGAGTTTAAGCTGTGAGCTAAATCTGTGTTCATTCATATATTTCTTGGTGTACTGTCTGTACAGTCTATTTTAGGTTTTGACCACTAATTGCTTTCTTAAAGTAGACTACTTTGATATATGGACTGTACTTTCTGGAAAATAATACATTTTGCCACTATGACAACCTGGATATAGGAACCTCCAATGTTACCATCCTTTCACACCATTTAGATTGTACATTTAGTTGCCAAAATGACTTTGAACATTTGAATGACAGGGGAAGTAACACATTTCAGATGAGGTCAATGCAATGTTAGGTTCTCTTCTTTTATAAGGTGATTTTGGCTTTTTAGGAGCAGACAGGGATGGGTGGATGGCTTGAAATTTAGCACAAATTCAAAAGCAGCAGTTGAGTAGTGTTCGAGACCACTGGACAGAATTTTTACTGTCACATTGGGACATTTTAACCAGACATGTTTACCATCTTGTCCGGACACTTAAAGCTGACATTTTTACCATCACTTCAGGACGTTTTTTATGGCAATTTACCCATCATTTTAACCCAAACCATGATCTTTCCCTAACCCTAAGTGTTGCAAAAAGTGCATAGACACGTGAAATGGTACTTCAATATGGTGTGTTATGTATACACCATCCCATGAAATCATGTTGTTTACAAAGATGATCCTTTAGGGATTAGTATCAATAACCATTTTGAAATCATAGAAAAGAAGCAACTCTTTATAACTTGAGCTCTTTTCGGATACATCTTCCCACTGGACTGTCATATGACCACATCAGGCTTCAGGGATGTTTGGATTAAGCTGGGTTAAGAGTAGTTTTCTTTTCAGGTCCACCCTCATCACCCATGATTGTGCCACCTGTAGTAGAGCCCTCTAGCTCCTTTTGGAGGAGGGTCGCTTCTCTCTCTCCCTGATGAACTGGATGGATGGGGCCGGTCTAATGTGGGTCTGTTGCTTTTTCCATCTCTCCTGCTCCAAGATGTCAACTGAGGTTCTGAGGACATGACCATGATGCCATCTGTATCACCCCTGATTAAGTGCAACCAGTATGTGTGACAACATGCCTTTCCCTCCACATACACAGTCATTCCCCATCTGAGCAGGTCTGTTGGTCTTGGGAGAGTGTCGTACACTTATCTGAGCTGAAAAGAGATGCAAAAGGTCTCCGATCTTAAGTCATATGATCATCTACTTTGGCAGGTCCCACTTTGTTCACGCTCCTTGTGATCCAAGTTCCACAGTCCTTGACCTCTGCTCTTCATCCTCCAGGTTTTGGTCCTCAGCTTGGACGCCTCTCCTCTACCTTGGATCTGCTTTCCGCCATTGCTGGAAGTGGGTGGTTCCAAGTCCTTGTCTCCCCATACACTGGTTCTGGATTATGTCCTTCAACTTCAGCATGCTTTCTATCTGTGCCATTGATATGTGAGCTGCCCACTTGCATCTTGAACTTGTAGGGACGCCTGCATCTCTGGTCTTTTCATTGCTGGAGTCTCTGTACATATGTATAAGCTTAATGTATAGCCCTACTGACATGAAGCTTGGCCTTCACTCGCCTCTCAACTCCTACCACTGAAGTCATATGAACTTTATAGGATGTCAGTAGCCACTTTAGTTTTGGTATCAGGCCATGTTGGGAGAACCAAGTCTTGAACTTTTCAGGTAAACCTGAGTCCTCTATCTTTCTTGAACTTATCCGTCTGTCATGGATCAGTTACTTTTGTCAGTGAAAAGGAATCATACCACCCACTAGGCCTACAGTGCCATGACTCTATTCTCTGGAGCATGCCCTGTTGCTTCGATAGCATAGTCAGTACTCCCGCCTGTCAAGTCCGTGTTGTATGTTTGTCTGTCTGGTATCGACCAAGTCTTTGTTTTTGTTATCTCAAGTGTATTTTTTGTAGTCCTGTCTAATCTGCTACAATACAATACATGCCAGGTGCTGAGTGGAGAAGGCCTTTCAGAAGGCTTGCATCATTGTCCTCACCGAGTTCTAGCTGCAGAGGTTAGCCTGGATAACTTCACCACCATCAGGGCTGACAGGACGAAGGCATCCAGTAAGGTAGGTAAAAGTTTCATTCCATCTGCCATCACTATTCTAAATAAAACATCCAGTCGGTAGCAGTATTGGTCACCTGTTTGTGCAATTCATGTTTAATTCTTGTCTAGAAGGTCTGTTTTGGTTTTGTCTTTTGTATCCTGTTGAATATCTACAAGTTTTGTTTTTTCTTGTTGATGATGTTTGTTGACCTTTTGAATGTTGTACGATTGAGTACGGATATATGACAACACATTTCTCCCTGGGGACATTAAAGAATGAATCTGAATCTTTTATTGGGTTTTACTCAATTGATGATATAACCTCCCACTGGATTTGGAGCTGGAACTTGCTGATCATTTTCCCATTTCTGATCACCATGCTTTTGACTTCTTTCATTTGAATTTAATTCTTGCGCATGTTACCACATCAACAAATGCCTTCAGGTTTGACCTCACTTGTACATGGGTTGAAGTTGTTATGGTTCAGTCATCAGTAAAGCCTATAATTGGATGTTGGCAAGTGTTGGACCCCTTTATTGGCCGTACATTACTTTTCCAGGTTCTGCCACAGGGTTGTGAAAACTCTTGAACCATAACTTGAATCCTCCAGAGTAGCTGGTGATCATTCCCCTGATATGGTGGGGGATACAGTAGTATTCCATAACTCTGTTGATGAAGTTGTGAGGGATGAATCTGTATGCATTGGCCAAGTCTTGGCATCCCAGCTCAGCTGGTAAAGGACCCCCATGTGTGTTTCATGGACATCCCAGGCTTAATTTCAGAGAGCTGTTTGAAGGCCCAGTATATAAAATAAAGCTTTTTGTGTGTTTCTTTATTTTTTCCTTTTAAGTGGAAATAGTGACCAAGAGAGACCTTCAGAGATTACAATGCAGCTGACAAGGCTGAAAAGACCAACCCATTCTCATTCCCAGGTTGTCAAATACTGACACATACGTTCTGCTGCTACTACTACTACTACTACTTATACAGGCCTGGAGACTTTTTGTATCATTATGATTTAACATTACATAGCCTAGCCCATTCAATTAGCATCTATTTTATTCGAATTTAACTGAATTTACATGAAGATCGTGTGCTGATTTATACCTCCAGCGTGTGCCAATTTTAAAGTTGAGATGTAGTGGTGTTAGTACAAGAAAAAAAAAAGACAAAGCATTCCTCTTAGAGAGTGTACAGCCCTTTCACCTCATTGACTCTGAAATTGAATCCTAAACTCTGATAGGAGGAAATGTGCTCTTGAAGCAGAAGAAAAAAGAGAGAGAGAGGGAGAGAGAGAGAGAGAACACACTCCATTAAATCAATTAAGTCTGCATGCTGCAGGAGCCTAGGCAGGAGGATAATTACTTAGGGAGAGTGATCAGAGACTAATCTAATGATGATGCCCTTTGCTACCCACTACCAGACTTGATGAAGCAGCACTCCTGTGGGACTGGGCTCTGGCGGTGAAACTGAGGAAACATACACACACAGACACACACAGGTTTGCTTAAGTCACTTTTTGGGTATTTAGGAAAGGCAAGGCAAGGCAGCTTTATTTATATAGTGCATTTCATACTTTCATACACAATGGCAACTCAATGTGCTTTACATAAAACAAACATTTAACAGTAAGAATTGGAAACAAAAAACATAAGAACATGCAATTTAAGAAATAAAAATAAAACCCAAACATTAAAACATACAACAACCCCCCCCCCCCATCATAATTATAAAATAAAAATAAAAATAAAAACAAAGTACAGAAAAATAGAAAGAGAGAGAGATACAATAGTAGAATAGAACATTACATATAAGGTTGCAGCATAAACTAATGATTTTCTTTAAAATCATTAAAAGGACATAGAGTGCAAATGAAAGATTAAAATGTAAAGTGCTTTAAAAGAGCTCAATCATAAGCTCAGGAGAAGAGAAGTGTTTTTAACCTGGATAGAAACATTTTCACAGTCTATTTACATAGACATACATAGACAATAATATCCTGGAGATAGATATTGGCTTTTCTGCCGATATTCCGATATTGTCCAACTTCCGATATCACCTGATAGTGATACATGCAGACTTTTTACACCAACATATCTCCTATTGTGGAATTAACGTATTATGCCTAATTTTTATTGTGATGCCCCACTGGATGCATACATAAATGAAACATGGCTTTCCAAATGTAAACACTGTCAGTGCAAAATAAGAGAACAACTTCAATTTAAGTTATGGAAAAAAGTGCCAATATGCCACTGCCATATTTATTATGCTGCTTTGCAGTCATTTGCAAATTTACTATCCGTAGGACACACTTGGAAATAGTTCCAAACCACAGACATAATGGGCCACGGTTAGCGACCGACGAGTCCAGTGATGTTGTTGTTATACGTCATCAAGCGTGCGCCGGTAAACTTCCCATGCTGCGTTCATGCAGGCTCGGAAATGCTGAAGCCTACAGAACAAACATTGGTTATAAAAACCTGATACTGATACTTCCCGATAGCACATTTTTAAGTAAAGGGCCAGACATCCCTAACCATAACCAATACTTGCCTAAACCTACCACTTACCCTAACCTTAATCTGACACACACACAACACTGACCCAAAAATTTTA
The DNA here is from genome assembly GCF_027409825.1 of Scomber japonicus. NCBI lineage: Eukaryota > Metazoa > Chordata > Actinopteri > Scombriformes > Scombridae > Scomber > Scomber japonicus. The sequence goes on from NC_070581.1 coordinate 1,776,606, forward strand.
CTAATTAGGAACACAGTTTGTGTCCCAATTCGATCAAGCCATCCCCAGTTTATGTCCCTGAAAGTGACTTAAAGGTGCAGTGTGTAATTTTTGAGTCTGCTTTGACATAGCAGACTCTATCTAGAGTCTGCTATGTCAACTGATGTATATGTATTTAGTTATGTAGTCCATTATGACATAGGTTATATCTTACAAGTAAAATTACCATTATGAGTGCTTTATTGTTTTGGAAATACAAGCAAGCAGTGCTAATAGAGAAGTAATGCCAGGGCCTGATATCTATTTTTTAAATTAAATGCTTCATATAGGGGGGATTTTACTTTGTTGGGGGAGACTGTAGGCGGTACCTTGTCCTATTCTTACCGCAGATTGTATTTTGGCACTTTCCTTCAATTTAAGGTATTCTCTGAACTATATTATAGTAATTAGTCCTTTAGTAAATACTTTAGTAGTTTTATTCTCTGAACTACAGTCACCTGCAACTTCATTAGGAACACATGTGCAATATAATTCAATCCAATACAATATATAAATTCGGCTTTTTTGTGTGAAGTTTATACATTTTCAGTTTTTGTTGTCATTGTTAAAAAAGTGATATTAAGTGAATAATGAACATTAAGCAGAATTTTCACCTTCTTGTCAAAAAATGTATTTAAGCTTCATAAATGTAGAATTTATAGCAGAGCTGCTGTATTGGATTAAATTAGATTGCACAGGTTAAGACACGGAGTCTATTATTATTTTTTATAGTTAACTTATTCTCTGAACTATATTTTATAGTAATTACAAGTTATATAGTATTATACAGTTAAGTAGTTATATTCAGCTTCAGTAGCATCTCGTTTTTGTTGAATCTGCTTCACTCTTTCTCTTCAGGTCTGCTGAATGAGAAACATCTGAGTGACTTAAAATTAATGTTTTGTAGCATCAGCTGATAAAACGTTTTAGTTGGAGCCGTTCTTACTCTGAGCCGGTTAGCCTGAAACTTACCTGTCTGAGGATTACCGTTGTTCATGGTGACATCACATGGAGCTGTTTTCATTAGTTTTTCAGGCTCTGCTGTTTTTTTCTGAGCAGGTTCTGCCTCAGATGATGTAGATTTATGTTTTAACCAGCGGTCTGTGTTTGTTTCCTTAAACTTAATATCACTGTTAGCGTGTCTGTGTTATGCTAGCAGGAGGTGCAGAGAGCTACAGGTGTGTTCAGGGTCGAAGTCAGACAGTCGGACACAGCGGTTCCGGCCAGTCGTCCTGCAGAAAGCACCGCTACAGGCGTTGATTGAACATTAATAGACATCGCTGTAAATGTGTGCGGGAATTTCCCGCATTATAAGTGTTGGAGGGTTAGGGTTAGGGTTAGGAATCAATTAAATTGTGCGCAATACCCGCAATCCCGCGCTGAAATTCAGGCCATGAATGCTAAACAAAGCTAGTAGTTATTTTATTGATAGACATTATTAATAGTGGGATAGCATTGGTCAGATACATATTTTATTATCCGTTTGCAGAGTCAAGTACCAGAAGTTAGAGGAAGAGGGAGAGGGAGAGGCCGAAGGTGAGGGTGAGGTGTGGCAGCTGGCAGAGCCAGGCGAGGCGGGAGAGGGAGGACAGCATCCACCACTACAGCCAGTGAAGAAGCGGAGCGGCTGTGAACCCTCCAAAGGGACCGAGAGCAAGCAACAGAGGTCTTAAAAAGCATTGAATTCATTCATTTTAAGATAAGGCCTTAAATGGCATAAAAATGTCTTAAATCAATCTTTCAAAAGTCTTAAAAATGTTAACACATGGTAAGTAGGATTTTATGATATTATAATTAGTCTCAATTCTAAACATTTATAAATAATTTATATAATTTTTAATAGCAGTCACTAGAGCGGAACCAACAAAACAGTGACGTGTTTGTGGCCGGGACTCCCAGATTCCCACGTCATTCCGTGTTTTGCAGCGGACAATAAATGAATTGTTGGGTTATTAATACGACTTCGCCTCTCTGTTGACCCTTATCAGACAGAATTTACTAACGTAAATTGATGCAAGTGCAACATTAAACGTGGCAACATATATTTTCTGTACCATTAATAAACAGTGTACATTATCCAAGCATGGAACCATTAGCATAGGAGGGGAATAAACATTACGCTCGGTTGTAAGTTCTTACATTACTCTTACCTGTCCAGCAGAAAGCAGGCAAACTTCAACATCAGCTTTGAAACGCTTATCCATCATAAAAGATTTCCACCTGGAAAAGACAAAGCTGATGTTTTCCCTTTTTTTTTTTTTTTTTTTTTTACATTTTCTGTCCTTCCTTTTATTTTCCTCCAATTTCTTGCAATAAGTGTGATCATCCATGATCTTCAAATTATGGATCCACACGCTTATTCTTCTCCTTCTTTGGAATCACTCTGCTGCTGCTGCTTCATCTTCTTTTATAGTGACACCTCTTCATCTCCAATCAGTGTATTTACGAAATTAAAGTGCTATTTCCCAAATAATAGAAACACAACCGTGTTCGTATCTTCATTTGATTAAACAAGAATTGAATTACAAGAGGAAAGACTTCAAAAATGAAGACTAGCTGGTTGGCTGGCAAATATACATCTGATTAACTGCCACTCATCCAGTCTTTAATGGATGACTTCCCTGAGCTTTTCTGGATGTGACAGTCTTATGGAGTTTATTCCCTATCTTAATTCAAGAGCATATTAAATGGATGTGAGAGCAGTATTTATTGATTTCATGCTCAGATTTTGTGATATTTTCTCTCAAAACTCTGCTCTCACACTCAAATTTGCTCTGTGCATGCTTGCACTGTGTCCTCACACTCGGTTACAGCGCTGCTCGCGCAGAGTTCTTCCTCTCGCGCTCAGGGAATTTGGTGCTCACGGATCTCTGCTCTGCTCTCTGATTTTTTGTGGATCGAAGCTGTCAACCAATAGAAGGCCGGCTAGTATTGACCAATCAGACTAATAAAGTTGTTCATGCAACTGTTGCATGCATACTTGTGTAGTAATATTTGGTAACGGTTTGTTACATACTGAAAAATAGTTAAAAAGGGGTAGGAAATTAAAACGTTTTTTTACTATTATAATACAATATAGCTATTTTAATGAAAATTACGGACGGTTGTGTATTTATTAAATGATATTTTATTCCAACAGTGGTCAAAAAAATGAAAGAAACCACATTTATTACAGTACCGGAGGTCAGGAGTGGATAAACCCGGTTGAAAGAGTACCCGCCCGTATGCGACGCTCCTCGAAGAACAGCGAACGCACCCGTAAACAAACAGGGACAGTCTGATTGGTCAATACTAGCTGGCCTTCTATTGGTTGACAGCTTTGAGCCACAAAAAATCCGAGAGCAGAGTGGAGAACCATTTATGCTCAGGGCCCCCAAAAGCTTAGCAACTGCCCTGGTGTAAAGTAAGAATAAATATGTGTTCTGAGTTTGACATACCACAGAAAAGAGTGTTAACCATCCCGCCAAATTTGAATGATTAAAAAAAATCGCCAAATATATGAAATTAGGCTTCAAAGTTGTGTAAAAATCAGCCTCTTTCTCTGCTACCAAACACTGTGGGCCCCACCCCCTACCAAGTGTCACCTGTCAATCAAAGTCACCACCTCTATCAGAAACATGGCCGCTAGGTCTGAGAGCTTTCTGTTGCTAACTTAGCGGCTAGCTCAGCTGGTAGCTCGGCGGCTAACTCAGCTAATTGGCTCACCGCCACCTTACGTAACAGTGATTTTCAGACCCGCCCACTAAATCCTGAACACAGAAATGTTGAAACACAGTTTGTGAAGCCTAGCTCCACAATTCAAATCTAAATAGTTGAAATGCTGTTTACACCTTTTTTTAGAAATACATTTATGACCTATTTAATGTGTTTAGAAGAAAATGTCTGAATTCACTTTACACGGTCTTGAAAGAGTACCCAAACAGGAGGTGTAAAGGCAGTATATTGCTGCCCTCTGTGGTCAAGTCAATCTCCTGGATGTTTTCCAGCAAGATTTTCAGTAGGTGTGAAGTTGGTGTTTAAACTGGTGTTGTTGTTGAGCTATATTCTCAAAATGACAATACAGAATAAAACCAATTGTAGCAGTTGTGAAGTGATTCCTGGCATGTTTTCATTTGAAAAGGTGATGCTGTTCAGAATGACCACATGTTGTCCACTACTCCAATAGTCCTTTTTATCTTATATAAATACCAAGCAGGAAGAGGAGAAATCTTTATACTCTACAATCCTCTATGAAGCTGCTTTATAGAACTCTTTGTCAATTTGTGATACCTTAAATAATGTTGCATCCATCTCAGTTTGTCTCCTTCCGTTGCTGCTTGTGTGCAGCCTAGATGTTTATATTTCCAGTTCGGTCAATGGCTTATACTCTCTCCTCTCTGACTTCTGTTAGTCCTCTTCTTCTCTCTCTGCTGTCTCTTTCAGTCGGCACAGAGAAGGCAAGGATTATCCCTCCAGTGGATTTCCACTTGACAGCTTTTGAACTTTCACTGACTGAAGCCTCTTCTCACTCCCAAGCTGTTCATGAGGCACAAGTGGCTCAGACATATGGGGTGAGCTGCAAAGAGGGTGATGTCAGAGATAGAGAAAAGAAAAAGAACTGTGGGGAGAGAAGGCTGAGGGAGGGAGTAGATAAACAAGACAAGGGCCTCTGTTTTGAAGACAGTAAACAGGTTCAATGCTTAAAATCTGTGAGGTTAGATGGAAAACAGTAAAATGCTGTAGATATGTCTCCCTTGCTATCCATAACATTCTCAGAAATGAGCCACTGCTTCTTTCAAAGTAGACCTTAGATGTGACATATCTGTGACCTACTTCTGTGATGGAAGGCAACTCATCATCTGCATATTGTTGTCATAAGTAACATGGGATATCAGTCTGTTCAATGGAAATTATTTTCTACCCATTTTCAGGATCTATGTAACTGTCAGGGGTTATTAGATGTTATCAGAAAGTGTTAAAGTGTTGGGGAATGAAACCAAAAGTGTGTGGGTGCACTTTAATGGGGACATGGCTGTCAAATGTTTTTTTCTTTTTTCTAATTTACAAAATCAAATACATTGAGGGAGAAAAAAGTTTTAAGATGTCTATTTTCACAAAGTTACTACACTAACGCTAGCCGGCAGCTTGGTTAGCAAGTTGCATTTACAGTCTATGGTTAACTGTGATAATGTTAATGCTTTTGATTACTACTACTACTAATAATAATAATAATAACTTTATTTATATAGCACCTTTCATACAAGTAATGCAGTTCAAAGTGCTTTACAATAAAATAAATGACATGCACCAAGTGCTTCACATAAAAGGAACATAAAACAATGTTTTTACATTAATATAATATAAGATGGAATATACAAATAAAAATATGAATAAAATAGTACATAGTAAAAGTAGTAAACAGTATAAAAACTGTATATAAAATCAAGGAAAAAATACAACTTTTAAAAGAAGTGCATTGGTGATGGATAGAAGAGCTAGTTAAAGCTGAAGTGAACAGATATGTTTTTAACTTTCTCTTAAAAATATTTAGTGATCTGGCTTCTCTGATATCTATCGGTAGTTTCAATCTTTAGTCTTCTAGTCTTTAGTCTTTTAGTTCAACCAAACCCTGAACATCACTTTTTAGGTAGACAAAATATTATTATTGCTGATGCAGCAAATGATTGAATAATTCACAGAGCAAATGCTTATGTTATTTAATTTAGTGACTGCTCTGTTAAGCTCCATAAAAATGAAAAGGGCCTTAAAAACCGTAGAAGTCCATTCTAGGTTTTGCTTAATTCATTAGCCTCCATTTGTCTCATCAGATACAGCTCCATTAAAAGACACAAGCCCTTCTTTCTCCTACTCTTTCTGTCCTGTGAGTTCAAAAGGGCTTAACCTCCTGCTGTTGAGAATGTTAATGATTATCTTTTGTTGTCTTTTCCCATTGTGCTATAGATGCTGTCTGTACTTATTATGTGAATTGATGATGATGATAATGTGTGTGTGTGTGTGTGTGTGTGTGTGTGTGTGTGTGTGTGTGTGTGTGCCATCATGTGAGATATTTTAAACTCTAATGAGGACTGAAAGCTTTGAGTGTGTATAATATATAGTTAGTAGCTTCCAGCCAAGCAAATAAAGATTTTTTTTCTCCTTCTTCTCAGTTGATCACAAATAACACAAACAACCTGATAAATCCACAAATCCACAAATGCAAATCCTGGTATATTTCCAGATTAGGGTCAAGTTATTAATAGATGGTTAAAAACATATCAGTAGCCAAAGAAACCCTTCCACACACTATTTGTCTGTATCTGTTCATAAAAAAAATCTTAAAACACACACAAACCTACTGCCACTACGGTACGATCATTAACATTCTCAACAGCAGTCAAGCCTTTTTGAACTTGGAGTGCAGGAGAGAGCGAGAAGGAGCCTCTTGTGTCTTTAATGGACCTCTATATGAAATATTGAACAGCCCCTGATCCTGAGCGCAGTAATTGTCTGAGGCGTGCTCACGGGGAGGCAGGCGAAGAGAAGGAAGAGCAGCCAGAGGAGGAGGGCCGAGAATGTTGGGGTTAAAATATCATTAACCTGCTAGTAGGTATGTACAGTAGCATTTAAAAGACATTAATGGCACTGATGAAACAGCGTCGAAGCTTGCCTGCTGCTCCTCACTGTTCGCTCTTGTACAGTATGTCTGCCACTGCTCTCACTGAAGTCTTTTAAGAAACAACCAGCAACGTTAAAGTTACTCCATCATGATGGAGTAACTTTAACGTTGCAGAAGCTCCTCGTGACAGTTTTTTGTTTCCAATGACAACAGCTACAAATCAGATTCTGACAAGGGTTGGAACATTCAGAGGAGTGTGTATTACATGAATGAAGATAGTCTGCATTGTAATGAATCAGTTGACTGTATTTGTAAAATCCTCATCCATCACATGACCCATAAGCTGGTACATCTAAGCAGCTGGATTTTCATCATTAGACTCTTATTACAGAACAGTCATAAAGATGGATGAATGACTAGTTCCTTGTTAAGTTGTCTTTTTAATAAAGAAAATCACTGATACTAATCAGAACTCATTGAGCCTGACTTACTAAGATCCCAAATAAACTATGGAAGAATGATCCTATCTTTATTCAAGAGCGTAGATTTTCAGTTTGAGAGCATGATTTTATTCCTTTTCAGTGACACAGCGCCTTCTCATGCTCACATTTATTCTCCTCATGCTCACATTTTGTGCTCGCACTGAGATGTCTGCTGATTTCTTTAAAAAATCACATGCTTGTGCTCACATTTCTTCTTCTTGGACACAAGAAGAAGAAATTCACATTCAAATATATCCTGTGCACGCTCAGATCTAAAGTCCACACGTTCAAATCTAAAGTCTACGCACTCAGATCTAAAGTCTGCGTGCTCAGGCATGAGAAGGAGCTGTGTCACTGAAAAGGAATAAAATCATGCTCTCAAAGTGAAAATGTACGCTCTTGAATAAAGATAGGATCATTCTTCCATAATAAAGGGTACTAAATGTTTGGTTAGTGTAGGAGCCATAATGCATAGTTAAAAACCTAGATGGTAATTTATATTTCTAAGTTTATTTAATTTATAGGACTGCATGTTATTCTGCCACCTGCTGGTCAACAGTGTTAATATAAGGTAGATGACGTCACAGACCACCTCAGTCTAGATGAGAGCGGCGAGCTGGAGACAGTTTTTCTACGGAAAGAACGAAAAGAACAAAAAGAAAAGGAAGAAATGGATGTATATTGTTTGTTTATTTTTCACAAGTAAACCTTTTTTGAAAGCAAGACAACGCCTAATTCTTTCCAGTACGAATACCTCCCCTCACCCTCTCATGTGGCTTTTGAAAGTCAGAAGGAAAGTCACAACAGTTAGTGTGTGATTTGTAGGTGATCTACCAAGAATAACTGTGCTAATAACAACAGGTGCAGACAGCAGTATTTAAATGAGGGTTTTGTGTCTTAAGTTTTGGACGAGCAGAAAGTCGCAAGCACAAAATGAAATAGGAGCTCATGGAATTAGAGGTTCTAGTGGAAGAGGTCAACAAATATATTGAGTTATAGCAAAAAATTCTGAATATTACCAGAAAAAATGCTATATGGGAGAGAATTTGTGACAAAGTCAATGCTGTCAGTAAAACCAAAAATATTTACACTTTTGCGCCTCTGTTTCCTAATCACCACAATAACTGCAGTTATGTCCAGTTAACACCTTCCTTTCAAACGTATTATTTACAGACACCGTCAGAAAAATTACCTTCAGGTTTGGTAAATCACAATGTGTGTGCTAAATAACATATTTGCATTTTCTCCTCCCTGTATTCTGCACACTGAGGTAAAAATAGCCAATATTACATATTCATTAAGGTAAACGTACTAAATGAACAGTGTGTATTATCCTTCACAGTTGAAAACCTCAGTGTGCTGTGTTAGTAGATCAGCTTGCACATTTTTTTGTGGGTGATGTCAAGTTTGCACACGTTTTTACACACACACACACACCTTTAGTTAATCAGGCCCTCTGTTTATCCTTATGATCTAACAAATGTGTTGAATCAATATCCTTCCTCATAAAACAAATGTTGCATCGTTTACATCAGTGTTTACTAGCTTGCAGTCTTCTTCACTTCTTTGCACATTACAGACACATTTAGATCACTGGAATAGTGTGAAACAGTTGGTAGGACTAAGTATCACATCACCCACATTAATGTGCACATACGGCTTCATGCACGTGCACAAGGCAAACAAAACAGGGACCCATTCTAACGCGGCGGTGATTAACATAAACCCGTCCCTGCTGCTGTAGAGGTATAAATACATTCAGCACACACCACTACTACTACACTCTACAGTTAGCCAGTTAGCTGAGTTAGCCGCCAAGTTAGCCGCTGAGCTAGTAGCCGAGCTAGCAGCAGAAAGCTCTCAGACCTAGCGTCCATGTTTCTGGTAGAGGTGGTGACTTTGATTGACATGTGACACTTGGTAGGGGGCGGGGTTTCAGCAAACTCGGCGTTCACTCCCACAGTGTTTGGGAGCAGAGGGTTAGGGTTAGAGCCTAATTTCATATATTTGGCGATTTTTTCATTTTTTTTCATGTCATTCAAATTTGGCAGGGTGGTTAACTTTGTAACGCACTTTTCTGTGTTATGTCAAACTCAGAACACATATTTATTCTTACTTTACACACACACACATGCTGACTACCATCAGCCTCCATAGTGCCCACTGAAGAATAATGGGTGTATCTCCCAGCATAGAACAGGTGGTCCTCTGGTTGGCCCAGAACCTCAACCATACATTTCATCTGCAAAGAGAATACACAGATTCATATCAGCTGACCTGGCTGCAGACATCTGTCTGAAGCTGACTGAATCTGTCTCAGCTGACAGTGAAGAGGTTTTCAGTGAGGTAGAAGAAAGCCAGGATGTAGCCAACCTCCCAGTCATCTGTAGGCTCAGTGAAGAGGAGGCCAAGGGCAACTTCTGGAACTTTGAGGTAGAAGAAAATAGCCAGAGGTTAGAAATGTTGCCAAGACAACAACATGGATGTGTAAACTGTGCTTACTGACAGACAAGCTGTGTAGGTTGAACCCGCCTGTTCCCCTTCAGGCTTAAGCTCCATCTCAGGCTGGAATTCTGTTATTTTAATAGGCGGATGAAGTGAGACATGAAGCATTCTATCTGTTCCACACCAACTCCAACTTGTTTTCAGTGTCTGTGTCAGCAGCAGCTCCTGAAGAGATGAGAGGACAGTGTCTTTACCAGGCTGACTGATAGCCAAAATGTACCAAACTAAAATAGTTTTCATGTAGGCTCCAGGGGAAGAAATTGTGTTTGTATTTAGTGATTCATAGATTTTATTTCCCTGCTCATCGTAGCAGGTGAGGTGATTCTGCCTACAGTCAAACCAGTAAACTAACAGGCACTGATGAATCACTATAGGCACTGTTAATAAGTTCCAAACATATAAACAGCATAAAATGCAGGGGGCTGAGTTAGTGTGGATTGTTACATTAGATAAAACTGTTTATCATATTGAACAAATGAGATATGTGTTGATCATGAGCTTTAGAAGTGTTGATAAGTGTATTTTTGAGCTTTGGACAGAGCCTGGTTAGCTGTTCCTCCTGCTTCTAGTCTTTAAGCTAAACTAGACTAACCACCTCCTCGCTGTTATGTTCTAATAGACACAAGACTGATATCCAGCTACTCATATCACTATACTATAGATAAGATAGCAAATACATTTATTTTTAAAAACTATCCCAAAATGTTGAACCCTTGCATTGAGTGCTGCGTTCTTATGTATTTTGGCACGAAAAAGGTTCCAGGTTCGTCAATAAAATCACTGTTGCCATTTTGCCAAACACCAAAATGTTTAAAATAGTCCTAAAAATGTGTTCTTCCTGTTTCTCAGTCCTTTTTCAATTTCTTCCTAAAAATGTTTTATGCTATTCGAAAGTCGTCATCCCTGACTTCCTGTTCTCAAACATCAGCTCTTAACTCCACATGGAGTTGAGGAATCAATGTGCTGTGAGGCCTTACCCTCCTCAACTAATTGAGATGTCTGCAAATCCTGATAGCGTCACATCTTCTCCTGAAAACTTGTGAAGATCCCTGAGGGAAATCCTGTAAGTTTATTACAGCAACCAAGCAGCCTTTTTAGTTGCACACTAACAGAGCTGGTGGCACTCTAGGCATTTTTTAACTTTCATAGCCAGCCGCAGGCTCTCACAGCAATTGGTTCAGTAAAATTCCACAGTATCCCTGAAATAAGCCCCACAGGGAGAGAGAGGGGCGGAAGAGAGAAAGAGAGGCAAATGATGGCAAATAAGAGGATACAAAGAAACTTACTTAAAAAGGCACACTGTACACAGGCTTGTGGCTTTTCAAAGCTGTACTTAAAACACACACACAGTAAAAACAAAAAAACCCTCAGACAAAAAACTCCAGTGCATGTTTCTAATCACATCAAAATGTGCACATAATGGTTTTCAATTTTTTTCAAACTACACCTGAACATTTGTGAGAGCATTTTTGCTCCAGTGCTGAAAATGATGGACAACTAGAAGAGAACAGAGCTGACGGAGTCCACTCACATCCTGTCTGGTATAAGTGCACCTATTAGATCTGAGACCCTATCAGACAACCTGACCTGTTATTTACTTATGGGTCAATGATGTTTTGTGTCCATGTGGTTTAGTCAAATTTAAAAGGGTTACTTACACACATCCTCTATATATATATATATATATATATATATATATATATATATATATATATATATATATATATATATATATATATATATATATATATATATATATATATATATATATACATACATATACATATATTAATCATTTCTTGTTGTCAGGTGTTCCTTTTTCTAAACTAAAATAACATGAAAAACCAAGTTCATTGAACCTTGTTGACTGTCATATTTGATTTTTCAGTGTCCATTTCTTCAACAAACTGATGTTTGACTGTAGAGGGAACATAAAAATCTGATTATGCACAGGAGAATAAACGTGAACTAAAATGTGGAGAACAAATGTAATCCACTTTAGTAATGCAATGCTATGGGATTTCTTTAACAAATTTTACATCATTTTGTCACACAGTTAATTAGAAAAAAATAGTTGTTTTTAGCATAAGCCCTGCTCAAACAAAACACAGTAAAATTCAAATGTATCAGGCAGGAACTCAAGGAGAGGACTCGGATGCAGAGCTCTGGATTAGCTGACAAGGCTTTATTCTTAAAAAATAGCAATAAACAAAAAGCGCCTCAATCGAGGGAAAAGCAGGGAAAAGCAGGTGAACTAAACTTAGGAGCTCTGAAAAACTAAATGGCAAAAAGTCTAACAAAAAATCACTCTTCCGAGGAATAAACACACTACCAATACCATAAACTATGAACTATGACTATGAACAGTGACTAACTATGACAGGACGCTTGTACTCTGGTCGACAGACAAGATATACTCGCACAGGACATAGGGAGACGCAGACTATAAGCACACATGGAGGGAAATGGGGAACAGGTGGACACAATCAGGAATCAGGGAAGACAATCAGACTGGTGACACATGAGGAAGGGCAAGGCACCTGAAACGAGAGGAGAGTTAATATCAAAATAAAACAGGAAGTCACAAAACCAACATGGAGACAGGACAAAAACTCAACTTGACATTACCGGTGTGACAATATGAAGAAATACTTCAGTTCTTTTTCTTTCATTTGGACATTTTCAGGAGCATTCAGTCTTACTTTTGTTAAAAATGGTGCAAATGTCATTTTAACAAACCTGATGCTTTTAAAACTAGTTTTTAAAATATATTTAAATTTCTCATCTTGCCAAGCCTTGTCACTAACACATATTCTTTTTTATTGGCGCGTAACAAAACAATAGTGACTTTACAGATGCAACAATGATTGAGACACAGACAGGACAGATGGGAACGAACAAAACACAACATTTAATAAGGTATATATAATGCTCATTAATCATTTTAATAATGATATAGACTTTTTTGAGGGAAGGGGGTCTGTTATAGAATAATAAAAAGTAATGTATATTAATAATAATAATGATGATGTTGATGAGTTAGTATTGCACTGTGGAGAATCTTGGATCTCTTATGCAGATTCAAGTCTCAGGTTGGGTCTCAGTTACTACGACCTGTGTGGACCTACAGTATGAAGAACTTTTTTTTTTCTTTATCCAGCATTTGAGTCAACAACAATTTGGTTGTTGGTCTAACATGGTCTAAGTACTGTTTTGGACACTTTGTATTGTGAGGGGGAAATGCCAAAGACTCAATTTTATGCTTCTGGCATTTTACACAACAATATTCTTAAATTGAAGACACTGACAACCAGCGTTGGGGGTAACGCATTACAAAGTAACACGTTAGAGTACTTTGATTACTTTTTTGTTGTAACGAGTAACCTAACGCAATTTAAGCACTCAGTTACGTTTTCAAAAAGGTAATCAGTTATTATCTTTAACCAACTATTCCTGTAGCTACCTTTTTACCATGAGAAAAGAAAATCTGCCACAAATTTGCACCGTTACCTGGCCAAGTGCAAAAACATTACAGTTACATGTAAGTTGTGCCTGTCAACTGTGAGGAACTCTACTTCAAAACCTGAAAAGCATGTGTTTAGAAAGGGGTTTTCATTTTTGGTAACACAAACTACTCTAACCAGTTACTGTTCACAATGGCTGTGACGTCAGCACAGTGCTAGTATGAAAGGATTGAGCTCATGGTAGGTTACATGAAGCACAGCGTTACATTAAATCTGTCAAAATAACGTAATTCAGTGACACAGCTATCATGATATTATGTACGGCTATATTACAGAAAGTGGCGACTGCATTGTACTCACTTTAATCTGTCAAATTGTTTATATTTTGTCAGCGTTTACACTATAGTTAGCTTCCTTAGCGCCTTAGCTAAGCTAACATTTGCTAACTTTTCTATAGAGCTGTACCTTAACATTGCTGTGCCTACGTGACTGACCTGTGGATTTTCAAGCTGTATTCAGGTACATATTTTTGTTGTGTATTTATTTATCATTAGCCATTAGCCTTGTGAAATAGGGAATGGACAGGAAGACACAAAGACAAAAAGATGAAGAGCAAAAAACAAAAATATTAGTGCAAAGAGCAGAGGGTGAGTTATTACAGCCGCCAATGTGTGTGAGTCAGTGTGAGTGTGACTAAAGGGTTTGCTGCCATATGCACCACTATCTCCCCTCAGCGTCCAGGTAGCTGGAGGTGGCAGCTCCTCCGCCCCCGAGCGCTGGGACGTCTGATCAGCTTCCAGACTCCCACTCACCCTCCAGGAGCGACGACTCAGCCTCCACCACCGAGCCCAATTTAGCCACCACTAATGCTAACGTGGTGGGGGAGAGCTGCCGGTCCTCCGTAGCTTTTCAAAGGCTCTCTCCATCAAAGGCTGGATGACAAGCTGAAAGCCACTAAGTGAAGGCAGAGAGACAGAATGTGTGTGGAGATAGTGGGAGAGGAGTGATGTGTGTGTATGGGTGGAAGAGAGGGAGATGGAAATGTGAAGAGACTGTGGATTAAAGTGTGCAAGAGAGACAGAGAGAATGCATCTGACATTATGAGAACAAATGTTTAACTGATCCAGCCAAATCTGAGGTTAATATATTTGAAAGTAACTCAAAATAGGGCTAATTGAAGGTTTCTGCAAGAAATGGGTTGCAAGGATGCAATAGATTCTGAAGTAGTATTTAGACATGAACACTCTCTGTTATGAGTTAGGTAAGTTAGAGCAGTGGTTCTCAACCTTTTTTTTCAGTGATGTACCCCCTGTGAAATATGTTCTTAGCCAAGTACCCCTAACCAGCGTAAAGTATATTTGGTTGAAAAAAAGACGTCATCAGTGTCTGATTTATTAAACTTTGTAACTGTGCAAAACATTGCATTCTCTTGAACTATTTGGAAATAAAAAGACATAAAAATAACTAAAGACTTGTTAAAAACAAATAATTAACTAATAATAACTAATAATAATGATCAACTTAAAGTGCCCTCTTTTAGGATTATAATAAAGATATGTTTTTAAACTGAATTCATGAACTAAATTGTTGATTAATAAACACTTTATTTTAAAGGACTTTTTGAATTGATGCTATTTTGTGTGTGTATATATATATATTTTTTAAATCTCATGTATCCCCTGGAGTGCCTTCAAGTACCCCCAGAGGTACTAGTACCCCCATTTGAGAACCACTGAGTTAGAGCATTGCTCAAAGTGGGCCGGTACTCACATTTGACTCTTCAGTGTACTGGGACTTTTTCTTGGACGCAGGCATCTTCTCACAAGATGTCAGTATCTTGTGTGTAGCTGTGGGTGAAGGCTTCCTTTTTTAGTTCTTGTTTCTTGCTTCCATATAATGATGTTGATAGGTTTTGAGTGGCAGTGGGTTTTACAAATGCCAGAATGCAAGCACCAATCTGTTGGCTACCATCAACCATGACTGAGGGGACCCCCATGGTCCTGCCTGACACCCATACTTCCTACTACCTACTGGCAACAGGAAGTCACTTGCTTCATTCTTTCACTAATTACTCCCGTCATCTTAAGTATTTACACCTGAAATTAACTCAGCTGAGACATAAGACCTTAGTGATGCTACATTCTCCGACTGAGCCACAGCCCGACATGCATGGGGAGGCGAGGGCCCGTTCATCGCTGCTTGCAGCTTTAATTATCATTATTATTTGTAGTCATACTTATATTATTATTAATATCATTGTTACTATTATTATTGTTGTTATTGTGCCTCTCTGTGTCTCTCCTCTCTCCTTCCTTCTCACTCAACCCAACCAGTCAAGGCAGATGGTCGCTCACCTAGAGTCCAGTTCTGCTTGAAGTTTCTTCCTGTTAAAGAGGAGCTTTTCCTCACAGCTGTCAACAAGTGCTGCTCATGTAGAAATGTTGGGTCTCTGTAAATTAAACTAAAGAGTATGGTCTAGACCTGCTATTCATGAGAAGTGCATTGAGATTTTTTCTGTTGTGACCAATAATATGTTCCCTTATTGTTTATAAATTACATTTTATAATACTTGAAATTGTATGACTTTTCCTAAAGTGACCAGAATATATATGTAACATTATTTATTTTCATGCATTAATACATGTACATATAGGTAAATATTTGTACATAGACAGTGTCCTGGGTCAAATTTGAACTGTCTTTATTCAAAGGGACTAGAGGCAGTCAGAGGTAAAGGCTGGTTATATTGAAACTTGAAACAGTGAAACTATAGATTGTGTGTGTGTGCATATCTGTCGTTGGGACAGTGGAGTCAGAGTTCAAGGGGGAACTTATAAGAACAGCCCATGTTCCCTTGACAATTTGCCAGTGTTCTCACCCTGATAGGCATCTGCACCTGCAAACAAGTCTATAAAGTAAGAAAATAAACCCATCAATTACCAAGCAACTAATATGTATGTCCAACATAGTCTTCACTGTAGTAGGGAGGGGGCTTTTACAGGACTATAAACATTACCTGAGTGCCTATTTTACTGATTTGGTGGAGTGGATGGAGTAATTTGGTGGATCTGTTATTCCAAAATGAAAAAGGAGAGTTTATAAGAAAGTATTAAAATAAGAGGACAACACAGAGAAAATGAGGGAAAGGCACTTACAGCTTCTCTCACGCAAAGGCGACGTCACCTTCCCCGCACGCCAGCAACAGCAGCCAAAGCAGCACCATAGTCCAAATCTTGCCCTGATCAGTCTGCAGTGCAACAGTCTGTTACCACAAGAAGACAACAGAGAGGGAGATGCAACTTCTGCACAATAAAAAAGGACTGTAAAAGTGAATAGTTAGCTTATTTTCCCCCCTCAATTCAAAGTGTCCAAAACAGTACTTAGACCATGTTAGTTTAAATTTGCATACCATTGTGTTGTTTTGTTTTTCGATATTACACTATATGCAGAGTTGATTGCGTGCATGTGCTTTGCAGGCAATGTTGATTGATGATTTTAAATGGTTGAAATGAAACGTCCCATTCAAAAATATTGTAGCATCCTTCACTTTATGAAACTCCCAAAACCTGCAAATGAAAGCAATCATCATAGACATTTGAGAGGCAATGGTGTTCCACAAAACTGGAGGAATCTTGCTTAGTCTGTCAAGATAGATATAAGAAGGCCCTCTGTGATACCAGAGCCTCCTATTACTCATAACTAACAGAGGAGAATAAAAACAGCCTTAGGTCCCTTTTCAGCACTCTGTCAGAGTCATAACTCTATTTATTCATGTATTCCTATAGCTCTCATTAGTAACGATTTTGTGAGCTTCTATAATGATAAAATTCTAATTATTAAAGACAAGATTCATCGCCTGCTGCCCTCAACAGGCACTCATTTATCCACAAGCACAGGAACCTTAGAAACAGCTTTAAAACCTGATATTTATTTAGACTATTTTTCTCTAGTTGGCCTTCCTGGACCCCCTCCCTGAGCTACTACCTTATCGTGGTGGAGGGGTTTGCGTGTCCCAATGACCCCAGGAGCTCAGTTGTCAGGGGCTTTTATGCCCCTGGTAGTGTCTCTCATGGCAAACAGGTCCGGGGGAGGGGCCAGACAAAGGGTAGCTCAAAGACCCCTTATGATGAGCAACATAGATGGTTTTTTCATGTCTCTTGCCCGGACGCCGGTCACCAGGGCCCCCCCTGGAGCCAGGCCTGGGGGTGGGGCTCGGTGTTGAGCGCCTGGTGGCCGAGCACAGCCCGAAAAGGGGACATGGGACCCCCCTCCCACAGACGCACCACCAGTGGGGGCGGGGCCAGACGGGTTGGGTGCATAGAGGGCTGGGCAGCAGCCAAGGATGGGGACCTTGGTGGTCCGACCCTCGGCTGCAGAAGCTAGCTCTAGGGACGTGGAACGTCTACCGGCTAGATATAGTCGGCCTCACCTTGACGCACAGCAAGGGCTCTGGAACCAGTCTTCTCGAGAGGGGTTGGACTCTCTTCCACTCTGGAGTTGCCACTGGTGAGAGGCACCGGGCAGGGGTGGGAATACTTACTGTTCCCCGGCTTGGTGCCTGTATGTTGGGGTTTACCCCGGTAGACAAGAGGGTAGACTCCCTCCGCCTTCGGGTGGTGGGACGGATCCTGACTGTTGTCTGTGTCTATGGTCCAAACAGCAGTTCAGAGTATCCACCCTTCTTGGACTCCTTGGAGGGGGTGCTGGAAAGTACTCCCACTGGGGATTCCCTCATTCTGCTGGGGGACTTCAACGCCCACGTTGGCAGCAACAGTGAGACCTGGAGGGGTGTGACTGGGAGGAACGCCCCCCCCCCCCCCCGATCTGAACCCGAGTGGTGTTCCGTTATTGGACTTTGGTGTTCGTCACAGATTGTCCATAACGAACACCATGTTCAAGCATAAGGGTGTCCATATGTGCACTTGGCACCAGGGCACCCTAGGCCGCAGTTCGATGATTTACTTTGTAGTTGTGTTATCGGACTTGCGGCCATATGTCTTGGACACTCAGGTGAAGAGAGGGGCGGAGCTGTCAACTGATCACCACCTGGTGGTGAGTTGGCTACGATGGTGGGGGAGGATGCCAGTCAGACCTGGCAGACCCATACGTATTGTGAGGGTCTGCTGGGAACGTCTGGCAGAGTTTCCCACCTCCGGGAGAGCTTCGACCATGTACCGGGGGAGGCGGGGGACATTGAGTCCGAGTGGGCCATGTTCCGTGCCTCCATTGTTGAGGTGGGTGACCGGAGCTGTGGCCGCAAGGTGGTGGGTGCCTGTCGTGGCGGCAATCCCCGAAACCGCTGGTGACCCCTGGCGGTGAGGGATACCGTCAAGCTGAAGAAGGAGTCCTATAGGACCTTATTGGCCTGTGGGACTCCGGGGGCAGCAGGCAGGTACCGGCAGGCCAAGCGGAGTGCAGCTGCGGCAAAAACCCGGACATGGGAGGAGTTCGGTGAGGCCATGGAAAACGAGTTCCGGACAGCTTCGAAGAGATTCTGGACCACCATCCGGTGTCTCAGGAGGGGGAAGCAGTGCATCGTCAACACTGTATAAGGTGGGGACGGTGCACTGCTGACCTCGACTCGGGACGTTGTGGATCGGTGGAAGGAATACTTCGAAGACCTCCTCAATCCGACACGCCTTCCGGTAAGGAAGCAGGGCCTAGGGACTCGGGTGTGGGCTCCCCTATCTCTGGGGCGGAGGTCGCTGAAGTGGTCAAAAAGCTCCTCAGTGGCAGGGCCCCGGGGGGTGGATGAGATCCGCCCCGAGTTCCTCAAGGCCCTGGATGTTGTGGGGCTGTCATGGTTGACACGACTCTGCAGCATCGCGTGGGCATCGGGGGCAGTGCCTCTGGATTGGCTGGGGTGGTGGTCCCTCTTTTTTTTTTTTTTCAAATATGTTTTATTGAGCACCAACCATACAAAGTGTATACAATGTGAAACAGTGCTTGAACATATGAGACCCCTCTCCCTCCTCCCTCCAATATACCATCTCTATCCCCTACCTGAAATCCCACTGGTCCCTCTTTTTAAGAAGGGGGACCGGAGGGTGTGTTCCAACTATAGGGCGATCACACTCCTCAGCCTCCCTGGTAAGGTCTATTCGGGGGTGCTGGAGAAGAGGGTCCATCGGATAGTCGAATCTCGGACTCAGGAGGAGCAGTGTGGTTTTCCTCCAGGTCGTGGAACTGTGGACCA
This sequence comes from Scomber japonicus, assembly GCF_027409825.1. Taxonomy (NCBI): domain Eukaryota; kingdom Metazoa; phylum Chordata; class Actinopteri; order Scombriformes; family Scombridae; genus Scomber; species Scomber japonicus. The sequence continues at coordinate 1,795,866 of NC_070581.1, forward strand.
GCTCTTAACCCTCTACAGGATCCTTGAGGGTGCATGGGAGTTTGCCCAACACAATGTGTTTTGTGGACTTGGAGAAGGCATTCGACCGTGTCCCTCTGGGAATCCTTTGGGGGGTTCTCCTGGAGTATGGAGTATCGGACCCCCTGATAGGGACCGTCCGTTCCCTGTATGACCGGTGCCAGAACTTGGTCTGCATTGCCGGCAATAAGTCGGACTTGTTTCCAGTGAGGGTTGGACTCCGCCGGGGCTGCCCTTTGTCACCGATCCTGTTCATAATTTTTATGGACAGGATTTCTAGGCGCAGACAAGGCGTTGAGGGGGTCCGGTTTGGTGACCTCAGGATTGGGTCACTGCTTTTTGCAGATGATGTGGTCCTGTTGGTTTCATCAGACCGTGACCTCCAACTCTCACTGGGTCGGTTCGCAGCCGAGTGTGAAGCGGCCGGGATGAGAATCAGCACCTCCAAATCCGAGTCCATGGTTCTCAACCGGAAAAGGGTGGAATGCATTCTTTGGGTCGGGGATGAGATCCTGCCCCAAGTAAAGGAGTTCAAGTACCTCGGGGTCTTGTTCACAAGTGAGGGAAGGATGGAGCGTGAGATTGACAGGCGGATTGGTGTGGTGTCTGCAATAATGTGGACTCTGCACAGATCCATCGTGGTGAAGAGAGAGCTGAGCCGAAAGGCAAAGCTCTCGATTTACCAGTCGATCTTCGTTCCTACCCTCACCTATGGTCATGAGCTTTGGGTAGTGACCGAAAGAACAAGATCGCGGGTACAAGCGGCCTAAATGAGCTTCCTCCGTAGGCTGGCTGGGCTCTCCCTTAGAGATAGGGTGAGAAGCTCAGTCATCAGGGAGGAGCTCGGAGTAGACCCGCTGCTCCTCCGCGTCGAGAGGAGCCAGATGAGGTGGCTCAGGGCATCTAGTCAGGATGCCTCCCGGACAACTCCCTGGTGAGGTGTTCAGGGACCCCGGGGAAGACCCCGGGGAAGACCCAGGACACGCTGGAGAGAGTATGTCTCTCGTCTGGCCTGGGAACGCCTCGGGGAAAGGGAAGTCTGGGCTTCCCTACTTAGGCTGCTGCCCCCGCGACCCGACCCCAGATAAAGCGGAAGAAGACGGTACGGTACGGCCTTCCTGGACCGACTTCAATGATTTCTTCATCTAAAGCTTCAACCTGTCTCCTAGACCCATTTTCAACTTGGCTGCTTAAAGACTGTAAAGTGAATTCAGACATTTTCTTCTAAACACATTAAACAGGTCATAAATGTATTTCTATGAAGGGTGTAAACAGCATTTCAACCATTTAGATTTGAATTGTGGAGCTAGGCTTCACAAACTGTATTTCAAGATTTCTGTGTTCAGGATTTAGTGGGCGGGTCTGAAAATCACCACCACGTTAGCATAAACCCGCCTGCCCCTGCTGCTGTAGAGGTATAAATACATTCAGCACACACTACTACTACTACTACAGTCTACAGTTAGCCAGTTAGCTGAGTTAGCCGTCGAGCTAGCCGCCTAGTTAGCCGCTGAGCAAGTAGCTGAGTTAGCCGCCGAGCTAGCAGCAGAAAGCTCTCAGACATAGTGTCCATGTTTCTGGTAGAGGTGGTGACACTTGGTAGGGGGCGGGGTTTCAGCGAACTCGGCGGACACACAGCATTTGGGAGCAGAGAAAGAGGCTGATTTTTACACAACTTTGAAGCCTAATTTCATATATTTGGCAATTTTAACAACACACTTTTCTGTGGTATGTCAAACTCATAACACATTTAGTCTTACTTTACACAGACTTTAATGAAGAACTAAGTGGCAAAATGATGTTCACTTTCAACACATTTGATTTGTTTTCCTCCAACATTCACTTATGATAAGTTAAACACAACAAATGCTTCTATTATCATCATTAAATGTAGAAGGTACAGTAATATAATGTCTTTTTACAGTAATGGATTACAATTGGAACAGTCAGTCAGTGTCTTTTCTGTCCTATCACATCACACTCCTACACCACTTCCACTATGCATACTTCATTTGTCTTCTGTGAGTATCATCCATAAACATTAAAAGGAAGTCTCAGACTCAGTCAAAACATCTTTTCTTGATATATACAGGTTGAGAGGGGGAAGAGTAACAGCTAACCTTAACCCTAACCCTAACTAGGCTGTAATTAAACCTCTTCATATTTTTGATTCAAGCAGTCATCAATTAGATGTGTGACTGTCTACAAAACAATAGTTTATTTGAGGACTTTTCAGTATGGATTTAGAGCTCAGCATAGCACAGAGACAGCACTGGTGAAAGTTACAAATTATCCCATAATTGCATCAGACAAAGGACTTCTCTCTGTACTTGTCTTGTTAGATCTTAATGCTGCTTTTTTGTTAATGATGAATCCTCCATGCATGGAAAAGTTAGACACAGAGTTCCACAAGGTTCTGTGCTTGGGCCAATACTATTCACCTTAATATCATTTGGAAATACTCCATAAATGTTCATTGTTATGCAGATGATACACAATTATATTTATCTATCAAGCCAGTTGAACCAATCAGTTTTTAAACTCCAAACATGTCTTAAGGACATAAAGACCTGGATGAGCTGCAGCTTTCTGCTACTAAACTCAGACCAAACTGAAATTATGGTGCTTGTGCCTAAACACTGTATGATATAGTGATATATATAGCGACATCCACAGTATATATACCTCCTTCTCCCCCTCTCCATCTGTACATACTCATGTTCCATTAATGCGTGTTACCAACTGGACTTCTTCCCAGTAATTGTTTTGCTTTCTGGTCATGGACCAGTAGTTATGGACACTGGTTTCCATTGAACATGTCTGCAGGGACCTCTGTGGTTCTGCTTGACACCCATGCCTGCTTTTATTATTAGTCATATTTCTATTATCATTATTGTCATTATTATTGTTATTGTGCTTCTGTTTCTCTCTCTCTCCTCTCTTTCCCCTCCCCGTCCTTCTTTTTCTCTCAACCCAACCAGTAGAGACAGATGGCTGCCCACCTAGAGCCTGGTTCTGCTTGAGGTTTCTTCCCAAGAGGAGTTTTTCCTTGCCACTGTTGCCACGTGGCGGAATGTTGGGTCGCTTTAAAATAAAGAAGGTCTAGACATGCTTATGTGATAATTTAGTAAAGTTGCAGTGATTTCATGCTATATTAATAAAAGTGAATTGAAATTGAATAATGTTCGTTTTAGTGCCTGTAACATTCCCTGGTGATGATGTGTAAGGCTTGTATGGTTAAACAATGGTGCATTCAGGCAATATTTGTAATGGCCTAGTTTAGTTGACATAAACATTTCAGAAGCTAATAGCCTATGTTCAGAATGGGCCCACCTGATTTTCTCTGTGCCCATACTGTGGTTTCATGCTACTGATCAATAATGGCCCTAAATATACTGCATTACCCATTGGGCACTATGTGATGGTAAATGGACTGTACTTATATAGCGCTTTTCTAGTCGTTATGACCACTTAAAGCACTTTTACATTACATGTCTCATTCACACACATTCATACACTGATGACAGGAGCTACCACAGGTACCAACCTGCTCATCAGGAGGAAACTAACCATTCATACACATTCACACACCGTTGGCACAGCAACGGGAGCAATTTGGGGTTAAGTATCTTACCCAACATATGGACTGGAGGAGTCGGGAATCAAACCGCCAGTCTTCCAATTGGTGGACGACCGCTCTACCTCCTGATGCTCACCTCTATCTGCCTGCCTGATTTTCTGTCTACACACACCAGAGTCAATTATTTTACTGTAATTGAAAAGGTTGTTCTGCTGATTAAACAAATTGATGTTGTGCAGTGTCTACTAGTATATTTTATTCACTGTAGGAATACAGAATGTAATACTTAATGATTTGTTGACGCTGGCTAATACACACACCAACATGTGAATAAGGCTACTGGAATTTTTTTTTCCACTTCAAGCACTGGTTAGCCACCTCCCTACCATCCTCTCCTCTCAGATCTATTCAATTTCAGTTGTTATTTGTTCTTCTCAGGTTGAAGCCCTGGCACATGTATAGATAGACCTCAAAGGGTGCTTGAGCAACTGCCATTTGGCCTCCAAGAGCGAAAGTGCCCTTGTTTCGGGGTGTTTTTTTTAAAAAAATAAATAAATAAAACCTGTTTGTGCAAAGCAAGCCCCTTTTGAACAGATATAGTGATTCAAAAATATCAGTTCAGGAGATTGTTGCTCTACCCTCCCTCTTAGTTTCCTGTCGCAGTGGCAAGCACTGTGTGGGCACCTTGCTATGGTGAAAGAACTCATGCACGTGAAAGTGCATACATGGGCATGCATAGACACTCAGTAAGACTCAGTGTGATGAGTCACTTTGAGGCAGACATCAGGTGGCAAAACAAAGTATAAACATGTTTGATATTGATATTGATGCGCATTATGTGTTGCTTGACACTATTTGACAAGTATGTTTTGTCTGTGCTTGAAGTATATCGACTCATTTCTGTTTAGGCAAGTCATAGCAATTGATTGAGGTCAGGGAAAGATTGTGGTCTTATATAGAATATGAATAAATACAGAAACAGGTAATACTGATTTGAAACACAGCAGTTTTCTCTCTCTCTGTCTCCTTTTCACCACTCTCCCCCTCTTTTCTCCTTGTTTTCTCTCAGGCTTGTCTGTTCTGGACTACTGTCAGAGATCACTCTCAGAGATCACTCTCCTTCCCCTGGCTATCCATGCCATTTCCAGAGGTTCTGGATCTGTTTCTATATCCTCCAGTAGATTCAGCCTCACCTCTTGTCTCTCTGTGTGTGTATGCTTTTCAGTGTTGGGCAAGTCACTTTCAAAATGTTATGCACTACATATTACTAGTTACCTTACAATATTATATCTTTCTGTGCAGAGCAATGGCTTACTTATTGCACTACTTTTGCGTTACTTTTACTCAAATAAACACAGGCATTATAAATGGAAGAGTTTAACATTGTTTCATAGCAGGCAATCTAAAGCACAGAAGCTCAAATTTATTCCAGCTCATTAGAAATCCAGTAATGGGCAATAAGTGTGTGCAAAATCTTTATAAGATTGAAATAAATAAAATATATTTAATTAACTAAAATAATCATATAATAAGGTAAATCAAAGTGGAACCACTGGTGCTTTCATTTAAAAGAAGCAGGCTCATCTCGAGTGTTTGCTGTAAACTTTACGTTTGTAGTTATTAGCAGTTAATCTTACTAGTCTGCAGTGCCTTTACATGTAAGGATTTAGTCACTGTGACTTTAGGCCACTGTTTGAACAACCTAACAGTTCTCTGGTTCAATTGCAAATGCTGGCATTCTTCATATATGTCAGCAAACTATCTATAATTTGATCATCCAGTTTGTCTGTGCTGTATTTCTATCATTTTGCTTTCTTGGTGTATTATGTACATAGGACATCTACTGTCTGTCTGTCTGTCCTTGAAGAAAGCTATGTGCTTTGTATGACCATCACTCATCTCAACCACCTCCCCCATACATACAAACTGGAAAGAATTAAAGTAATCCAGCAGCAATTACACTTTTTTTTCATAGTGTATTTGACAAAAGTATTTAGTGGGTTTAAATGAATTCTAGGAAACAGGGTTGTGTAGTAGTGTGATGTAAGACCTCATCGCTCTTTCTTGGAATGTGTAGAGCACATGTAGTCATCAGTTGGCAAAAAACATGATTTACTGGCTGCAGTTACTTTAAAGATGTCCAAGGTTTAACCATATTATCTAAATCCCTATTAAAAAATGAAACCAGGGGTGAACTCTTAAAAATGGCATTGTTATGGTAAGTATAAGTTGAAGTTAGAGGAAGCCCAATAAAATTCAAGACATTCTCAACAGACCAGTTTGTTTAATGACTTCAACATGCACCGTTGTTTTAAGTGGCTTAGATAATATGTATGGATACATCCATCCAACTCTCGCATACCAGCATTTCTGTCTAGATTCTGTTGAAATCCCTCTCGCCAACTTGACAAGAGAAATACAGACAATACCATTTTAGCCTGGGTACATCCTGCTCTGTGAGATGTTTTCAGAACAGAATGGGGCCAAAAACAGGATTAAAGTCAGGCAGCTACACAGCAGCCATGTCTGAACAGCTAAAAGAAGATTGCATTACAGACAAACTGGCATGAGTGGTGTTCTGTAAAGGGATATTGTCGCTGTCTTTTAGTCACCAACAAACATGACTAGAGCGTAGGAGCACCAAGGTTGGCAGACAATCAAACCAGGGTCCATTCTCTCCTGACATTTACATTTGTTCACTACCTCTCATGGATTTAGAAGCATTGAATCAGTTTGAGTGTGGGCTTGAAGGAATGCACCAATCCAGTGATCTTTGAATCCATAATGAACGCAATGAGGGGTTTTGTCAGGTATCCAATTCAGATGGGTCTGTCATTTTTGGCGTGCAAATCCAAAACTGGCAGGGTTTGGCATCACCTACGAGGGCGTCTGGAAGGCGGTTTCTTTGATGTCCTTGGCTATCTTCGACAGGCTGGCAGACGACGTTGGAGAGACATCAGGCTTTCAGATGCCAGCTGATATCTGCAGGACCCTGCTGCTTTCACCTGGGAAATTAAAACCCATTCATTCAAAGTGCACAGTACTGCTTAAAGGATCATTCTAGTTTGTTACAACTTGGCTTTTTTGTAGTTTTACCCTGCAGTTCTATTCGTTATGGCAACAATGTACTTGCCAAAGTAATTGCTGAAATTTGGTACAATGAGGTATGATTGGCCAATAAACAAAAGTTGTAAAGAAGCCAACAGTTCAGATTAATTAAACCGCTTTGTATGGAAGTAACATTCAAAGCAGCAATCCCTCATTATTCAGCAAAACTGTGTGAGCACAAAAATACAAGTGTGTTAGGCTGAAGTTTAACCAGGACATCAGTCTGTATAAAATAATTAGTTAGTTTGTTCTGAATATTTTTTACTAAAATGTGATTTTGGTTTACAATCTAGCTGATGCTGTAAGGGTGGGGTTCCTCCAAATCTGAGGGGTCGTGAGATTATTAATAATGAAAATCATCTGAAATGTGATCATGTAAACCAGGGGTGACAAACATGTGGCCCGCGGGCCAGAACCGGCCCGCCGAGGAGTCCAATCCAGCCCACTTTCCTTCCTGTCTTCTTTTCTGTCCATCTTTCCATCCACCCTTTCTTCCTTCCATCTGTCCTTTCTTGCTTTCATTCCTCCCTGTCTTCTCTTTTTCCATGTCTTTCACTCCTTCCTTACTTCCATCTGTCCGTCCTTCCTTCCTTCCTTCTTTCCTTCCTCCCTTTGATCCTCCCTTTCTTCCTTCCATCTGTCCTTCCTCCCTGCCTTCCTTCAATCTTTCTTTCCTTCCTTCCTTCCTTCCTTCCTTCCTTTCATCTTTCCTTACTGTCTTCTCTTCTCTTCCTTCCATCCAAATTGGGCTGTATGTGGCCAATGTGCAAGTAGAAGCTCCAAACAAGACTAGGAAGGGGAATGTTTAGAAGAACCTTCTTGCTGAAGAACTATTTATTAATGCACCTGAATTATCTTTAACAACAGAGAAAACAAGAAAAAATAATTTCAAGTAATTTAAATTCTAACACTGCAGTTGGTTCTCTAAAAACTATTAAAACCTCAGTTGACTGTATGAAATTGTAATGTTTCCTCCAGTTTTCTTTCTTTTACTTTATTATTGTTGATGATAAAGGAAGATCTTCAGGCTGTTTTAAAACGTTTTTGAAATCGTAATTATACGATTTCAAAAACATTTTAAAACAGCCTGAGAAAGATTTCAAGAGAAATCTATTGTAACTGAGTGGGTATAGCTATTATATGCATGTGAATTTCTATTCGGAAACTCACATTCTATAATAGTATCTAAGTCATTGCTTTAACATGTGCAAAAGTTACCAGGTTGTTGTGTGCTCCTTCATTTGTTTGCACTTCCACTTTTTCTTCTTCTCTTCCTCTGTCTTCATCACAAAACGGAGAGGCCTGGGCGACCTCCAAGATGTCACCTCCCTCCTCCATTTTTGATGCGCCACCTGTCATATACAAACAGATTTCAATGTCTAATCAAGACCATTCACTTTCTCCCCCAAGCCTCGTGCTGTAAATCCACAATTTCAAAAACCCCATTTTCTATACCAACTGTGAATTTTCATAGAACTACACACACTCATTAAAAGCCCTTGAGTGCAAGCTGGAAACTCAGCAGATCACGCCAAAGCGTTCCGAGCAGAGAAGACAGCTTTTTTTTTTTGCTCTCTCTCGCTGGTTTTCAGTCTAGGCGCCCTCAAGGTTAGCCGATTAGCATACAACATCAGATGTGGGTATTCAGAGGCGTCCAGGAGGCTGCTCAGGTCCCAGCTCATGCATATGCTATGCAAACGCTATTAGCATGCATACCAGTTACAGTATCTGCCTGACAAAATGGGTCATGTCATGTCATGTCATGTCATGTCATGTCATGTCATGTCATTCTGTGGTATAAAGTTATCACATCATGACACATTGTGTAACTGTCAATGATAATCAGAGTCTGTGTGGTGTCACCCTGTCATTCAAGGAAATGTCAAAGACTTTTTCAAGAGCATTACGGACAAGAAATCATTAAATGTTCAACATCTACACTTCACTGTAATCAATGACACGTTGTGAAAGACTCTATTGTATATTATTGTATGGTATAAGTATCATTATTACATGTCAAATGCCACTTTAGTGTATTTCCTTGAGCTTGTATGAAGTGGAGATTGGAAGTTTCATAAATATATAACAAACTGTAATAACGCTGTCAAATATAATACAGTAACAGTGTGATTCAATGCTGGGAAGTGTTGGCTATATTCATGATGTTTCATTTTGACAGTGTCTACTTTCATTATGACACGGTGTCTACAATGATTATTTTAAGACAATGAATCAGTCAGTCTCTATGACTGTTATGAATCACGTTAAATGTTCATGAAAGGCCATGTGCCATTTATTTTTTATGTTTTACAGCACTGTAAATGAGAGCCAGAAATAACAGTAACTGAAATGACATTTGGAGCACTGCCAATACATTGCAACATTAAAGATAATTAATGACGCCATACTGTATCTGAGAGAAAGATCTGAAAATAATTGTGATAGATCAACAAATTTATGAAAGCAAGGAGGAGTTATGGAAAATGAGCTCCACCGGGGGCCAGCATCAGTTTACATGTATAATGTGTAATACACAGTAAATCTTTGATTGCATTGAACGTTTTTGAATAAAACATTTTGAGGTTTTCTTTCTTTATTAAACTCTTACATACTGTTCATATTCTGACTCATAATTAATCTCTACACCAATTCACATTCATCAATTCCCCGTCAGTCATTACTAAATGTTTGATTAATCCTTAGTGAAGCTGTCTTAGAGCAAGAGTGTATTCCATTTATTTATGGAAAACAAAGACATTCACAATCATCATTTTATGTTCCAGGAGAACATTTTATAGATTATGAAGAATACGTGTTTTAATGATGATTTTTGAATTTTCTTATAGATAAATACAGATTTGTACATTTGCATATATAAAAATGGGTAACAGCTGCACATTTTTTTTAAATTCTTTTTTTAAAGGTGCATTTTATGTAGGTGCATTATATTAGTGTTTTTACAGCTCTCAAATGTAAAAACAAAAATTTGACCATGAACAGCATGTAAGGGTTAAAATCATATGTTGTGGAAGCTGCTCCTATATATTTGACAATGTAATTTCACTATTACTGTATATCACCCTATCACAACTTAAGAGCTCTGCATTGAAGGTGGCTTTTTTCAGGTTTGGTCACCAGTTCTATTGATTATCAATATTCTATTGATGTGCTCAGATGTTCAGACTGGTAGTAAATATACATATTTATGTCTTGATATGCCAGCCAAAAGCGAAAAGACATGCGTGATCATTTTAAAACCATTTCTGCGTTGTCACTTGACACTGTCAAACAAATACTGCATGCTGGAAGGTGTGACACCAATCTGGATTTCCTTCTCGTTGGAGGACCAAATTACATTTTATTTGAATTGTCAGATGCAGCCTCCAAAGCTGTTAGGCAATCCCACAAGCACTTCATGTGAAAGTTACTGAGGCCTTACAGCACTTTTGTTGTTGCTTTCATATAAGAATATAATATAAGAAAGAAAAATATAATTAATTAGACAAACTTCATCATATCTGGCATCACTGGCAAATATCTAGTAATATGATAATAGTTCACTTCCAGTCTGGCAAACAGAGTGTATTATTCTTACCCCACGGCAGACACACACTGAAATATGAGTTGATAAACCTGCCAAGCCTCAGCACCTTAGTCATGAGCATTCAGCAGAGGAGAACAGGTGCAGCAGACATTAGGACTCATAATAAGCAATGATGATCAGCCTGTAGTTGGAGCAGGAGGCTGTAAAACAATGGAGACAGAAGAAATGAGAGTAAAGATCAATAACCAGAGCAGGGGAGGGGATGTGGGGTTTTCTCACTGACAGCAGTCATTACCATGAAGCACCAACAGATGCCACAGCTGCCAGAAGCCTAATCTGGGCAATTTACACCCCTGTCAGGTCTATGCAGGTTCCAACGAATCAGGCGGTAGAGAGCTACCAACCTGACACTTTCTGTCTGCACATGTGTCCCAAACAGCACACTGTAGTACATACACATCCATATACTCAGAGGAATATACACTGTATTAGCATATTGCCCATATGGGCATATCATACATGCATATGTATAACCATATTACACACAGTAGCCATACCCTTGACAGCACATGTCCTCAGCAGGGAATGAACACAACTCCTGTTTCCTAAAATATTCACTCATCCATTCATCCATCCATGCGTGGTTGAGGTCTATCCCAGCATGCATCAAGCAAGAGGCAGATAAACATGTCATTCAGGGAAATACACACACATACATACTACATTTAAAAAGAGAGACAGCAATGTTTTGAGGCTGATATCATTGATATCTTCTAAAACAGTATGTGCCTATTTAATTGACAACTTTCAGTGTGTTATTTTGCAGGTGCATCATTTCTGGTACTAATTATAGGGAAAACAGACATTTCTTTGAGAGGACTGTTCCATTTAGACCCAGACAAATATTCACTTATTTTTCATTTATTATTGAAAACTCTATTTGGTTGCACTATAGCTTGGCTGTTGACATTTTAGCAGAGAGACTCTAATTAGATTTCGTTTCAGCAAACATATGTTTATGTTCAAGTGACAGTGCCCTCTACTAACTGTGGTAACTGTGACAAGAGGAAGCTAGGGAACACTGTTATAGAATGACAAAGTCATTTTACGGACGAGGTCGGAGTGGATGGATGGTTGAATAAAACATCTGATTTTTACATGAGGGATCAACAATGGTGGAAGAAGTACTCAGATCCTTTACTTAAAGACTGTGTAAAGTGAATTCAGACATTTTCTTCTAAACACATTAAATAGGTCATAAATGTATTTCTAAAAAAGGTGTAAAAAGCATTTCAACCATTTAGATTTGAATTGTGGAGCTAGGCTTCACAAACTGTGTTTCAAGATTTCTGTGTTCAGGATTTAGTGGTCGGGTCTGAAAATCTTAGCATAAACCCACCCCTGCTGCTGTAAAGGTATAAATACATTCAGCACACACTACTACTACTTCAGTCTACAGTTAGCCAGTTAGCTGAGTTAGCCGCCGAGTTAGCCGCTGATCTAGTAGCCGAGCTAGCCACGGAGTTAACAGCTGAGTTAAAGCTCTCAGACATAGCGTCCATGTTTCAGGTAGAGGTGGTGACTTTGATTGACAGGTGACACTTGGTAGGGGGCGGGGTTTCAGCGGACTCGGCGGGAACTCCCACAGCGTTTGGGAGTAGAGAAAGAGGCTGATTTTTACACAACTTTGAAGCCTAATTTCATATATTTGGCATTTTTTTTAATCATTCAAATTTGGCAGGGTGGTTAACAACACATTTTTCTGTGGTATGTCAAACTCAGAACACATATTTTTATTCTTACTTTACACAGACTTTAAGTAAAAGTACCAATACGACAATGTAATAATTAGAAGTAAAAATTAGAAGTAAAAAATCTCTCTTAGTCTCTGGTCACAAGAAGAAGAGAGCTCTCCAAGATCTTGCAGAGGAGGCAAGGGAGCTCTGGCTCTGGCTTGGAAGGAAGGACAAGGCATGCTAGGGCAGGCTGCAGGGAGGCATCCCTACCGCTGATCCACCACCTCGAGATATTCCCGGATTAATAGAGCGAAACATCATTGAAGGGTGGCCCCCGGCTGACGACCCTCCACCTGTGCTTACACCTACAGTTAGCTAGTTTAGTCCAGTGCTTCCCAGCCTAGGGGTCGAGCCCCTCTAATGGGTCAGCAGATAAATGTGAGGGGTGGTGAGATGATTAATAGGAGAGGAAAGAAGAAAAAACTAAGTTCTGATACACAAATGTGTTTTTTTTTTTCATTAAAAGTGGGGTGCATCTTATACACCTGTGTGTCCTAAACAGAAGTAAAATACAGAGAAAGATTGGATCCGGATATGATTAAAGGTAGGTTAATGGCCATCCACACTAAGAACTATAACTATAACTATAAAGATAACGATGTGAGTAAGTATGACCTATAAACAGCAGTATCAGACATGCTCTGTTGCTCCAACTGTATCGACAGTGAATGAAAATAGATAGATGGCTATTGATGACCTGTTACTGTTGTATGCTGCATGGAAAAATAAGAAATAAAACCAGGCGGGTTCACCAGCGGATGCTGATTCAATGTGTTGATCAGAAGTATTTCAAACACTATTTGAGACAGCAGCAGAGAGACAGCAGCAGATGTTGAAGCGCAATATGCAGAAGTGCACAGATGAGCAGCTTTTATTGAGCTGTGGCAGCAACACAGATCTGCAAAATAAAAGATTCACTAACTTTGTTGTTTTTCCACTGGATGGTAGAGAGGATGATGCTTTGTTTGACTTAATATTTGCGCACAGTGACAGTTCTAATGAAGACTTTTTAGGACTCCAGTGAGCACGCAGCTACACACTGTATCCATCCATCCATCCATCTTCTTCCGCTTATCCGGGGTCGGGTCGCGGGGGCAGCAGCCTAAGCAGGGAAGCCCAGACTTCCCTCTCCCCAGCCACTTTGTCCAGCTCTTCCAGGGGGACCCCGAGGCGTTCCCAGGCCAGCCGAGAGACATAGTCTCTCCAGCGTGTCCTGGGTCTTCCCCGGGGTCTCCTACCGGTGGGACGTGCCCTGAACACCTCACCAGGGAGGCGTCCGGGAGGCATCCTGACTAGATGCCCGAACCACCTCATCTGGCTCCTCTCGATGTGTATGTATGTAAAGTTACTGTGTTCTTTTAAAAGGTTTAATTGAAACTCAGCCTAACCTGAACCTAATCTGAGTTAATATACTGGTCCAGTTCAGTTAAGCAAATCATTACCAGTCCATTAACTGTTAACCCCACACACTGTTTTAGATATAATATGTGTGTTTTGATTGTGTTTCAAATAAATATAAATTGAAAACATTTGGGAGTATCAACATAAGTGTTTATAAATGAATAGTTACTGGTGCATTCAAATGAACCAGTCTTTATTAGAAAAGTGTTTTTCCCAGTATGAAACATCCCAAAATGGACTGAGTCTTATACACTGATGCAACTTATACACCGGTTTGTACGGTAGGTACTTTAGTGGTTGTTGTTGTTGTTGTTGTTGTATTGCCGTTACCGTTACCGTCCTCTTCCGCTTATCCGGGGTCGGGTCACGGGGGCAGCAGCCTAAGCAGGGAAGCCCAGACTTCCCTCTCCCCAGCCACTTCGTCCAGCTCTTCCCGGTGGATCCCGAGGCGTTCCCAGGCCAGCCAAGAGATAGTCTCTCCAGCGTGTCCTGGGTCTTCCCCGGAGACCCTGGGGAAGGATCGGGGTTGTATTGGTTTGATTTAATCTAAATATGATCAGTCCACTGTTCTTTACTGAGCAAAGACATATCTTTAGATAAGCTTTCCAACGACACCAACATTGAGACTGTGTAGAAGAAGGGAATGAGTAGATTCTCTATATCCTGAAGATGCTGAGATCCTTCAATATGTGTAGCATGTGTTGGAAATCTTCTACCAGTCTGTCATGGCCAGTGCACTGTACTTTGCTGTAGTCTGTTGGGGGAGCAGCACTGGAGCCTGGGACACCAACAGAGTATCTATCTATCTATCTACCTATGCATGCATGTTGTTTCTACACTCATTTATTCTGCCTTTTCCTTCAATATTTCACCTGTCTCTTGTTACAGTGTAGCTGACATAATAACCATATCAGAACCGAAATAACAAGGCAAGTATCATCTCCTCCAGTCTAACTCTATTCCATCACCACAAGTACCTCCACAACCTGCCAAGCACATGTCACATCAGTGTACTTCTCAGAGCCATACTCCGTCCGCCTCCTTTTTAACCCCCTGCCCCGCTGTCCTCTGGGGGCCTCACCTGTCAGCATTAGATTCTATAGAAACCATAGCTGTCTCTGGGTGTGGACATCAATGCATGGCAGCCCTGCAAAATGCATCCAGGCACTCTGATATCTGTCTCCAACCACTCCCACCTCCTCCCCCTCCCCGCTGTTGCCACTATTCACACTTTCATCCCTCCCCTGAGCACCATCAATAATGCAACGTGGAGCTCCTCAAGCTGCGTATGCACACACACACACACACACACACACACACACACACACACACACACACAAAGAACATGAAGACACAAAAACCGGAGCAAACACACAGTCTTGAAAATACATACACAAATGGAAGGCTCAGTCTGCTCTATGTGCCCTGTGTGATTTATAGACAGGCACTGTAAGGAGCTCCTCCATTGGAGCCCATTATCATGCAGGCAGGCACATCTGCAGACATCAATAAGTCGGGGGGGTCCCAGGGTCACCGCTGTGGGGTGCTCCTGGTATCAGCAGGAACCCCCTCAGACTGTCACAGCCTTTCAAGAGGGACTCCAACAACAAACATCGCCTCCTCCTCGTCGTTCCACCGCGGCTGTCAGTCAGTCTGTTGGCAGTTGAAGAACAAGAGCAAGGGGCCTCTTTAGGACATGTGTATTAACAGAGGAGAGGCCAAAGAGCAGCTCCAAGCCAACAACAAGGACCAGACATGTGCACAGAGGCTACAGCAGAGCCCAGAACCAGTCTGATGTTTCCTGATGGGTTAGGGTGTTTCCTAACCCTAACCCTAACCCATCTGATACACAAGATACAACTGAACTCAGTGAAAAGAAAAGATGAAATATATGCCAATCATTTGTTCTCTGAAAAAATGTATTCAAAAGTATATCTGAAGCCGTCCAAACTAATCAAATAACATGGGTATCTTTCAAAGTTAAAGTGTGTTGAGTACAAAATGCTTTCTTTGTGTTTCCCTGGACAGCATTTCCCTGTTGAGCAGCAGTGATGGGATGGTGACTTCACCCGCTACTTCACCCAAATACTGAATCTCCTGATTCAGAACTATAAGGGTGGATTAGACAGTCCCTCCAGGAATTCGCGATGTCGCGATCGCAACAATTAACGCAAATTCAACCAATCCGCGCGATTATGTGCGGGCCTTGCAACTTTACCGCAACTTTTCCGCAAATTGGAGGAGTGAGGTCGGCAAAAAATACCGTCTGCCGCGACGGTAAACTCAACTAATTCTGTGTCTGTATCTGTGTGTCTGTGTTGTGTGCATGTGTCTGTGAAGGAGATCAAAATTGTGTGTGTCTCTGTCTGTGTATGTGTATGTGTTGTGTGTGCATGTGTTTGTGAGGGAGATCAATATTGTGTGTGTCTCTGTCTGCTTTGTTTTGAATCTCCATGGCAACGGGAGAGAGCTGAAGCTTGATGGTGCCGTTTTTCCCATAGACTGTAAAAAGAATGGACGTAGCACCCGTGACGTCACCCATTGGTTTGGGGGAGTGTGTTTTGTGCCTCTACTATGGGCATTAGGACTGCGCCATCTTGGATTTTAGTCGGTGTGTATTTTCCATATTTGGAGGAGAGGCGGTAACTCTACGGGTCAGCCGGGGTCAGCCGGCCGAGATCCCGCCCACTGAACTCGAATTAACCGCGCCGAGCTGAGCTAGCCTGAGGCTAATCAGCTAGGCTAGGCTAACAAGCAGCTACTGGCAGCAGCTACACGGCAGTCCAGCCTCCAGACAGCGACCTGACAGCGACTCGACCGCAGGTAACGTTAAGTTCCTTATAAAACAAATATAACGCTGCAGCACTTGAAATAATGTTTTATTGAGATTATACTACATAAGAGATAAAGTTAAATAAGTCCGCTGGGGACCAAAACTCATCTTAACCCTCAGATCCTGTTAGAAATGACGAACGTCCTCCTGTTGTTTGCAAACACCCACCATGATAAAGTTAAAATCATAGACTGTAAAATAGTAAATCATCATAATCATAGACTGGTTAAAATAGGTATTACAATATTTTTTTTTGTTGGAGCTGGAGCTTCTGGGACTGGTTCTCGTTTTACAGTTGTTTTTCTTTTTACGGCAAATTTTGATAACATTTTAAATCTGGTGAAAATCAGAGACAAAATCACTTCCAGTATCATCAGCCCGATGAAATCCCTCCGCTCGATCCCCCCCAACGCGCCCCAGTTGCGGCTCCGGGGTCGTTGAGCCCCCTAGGGGCAGCTCGAGTAGCTTTAGCTACCCCGGGAGCCGCGATAAACAGATAATTATAAGGTGCAGACCATGATGCAGACAGGAGATCTTTTAGGAGCATGATGTACCTTGCTAAAGCCACCTCTCTGCAACCTATGAACATTATAGCATGATCACAGCCAAATGAAAAATCTGATGGTCCATAAAATGTGGCAACAGGATCTGAGGGTTAAACGTTACTACTCTGTGAAATTACTATGTAGAATAATGTAAAGAAAGTTTGTTAAGCATTTTATACACTTAAATATTTTTTTAAAAGAAGTGAGATACAGGGTTCTCACATGACAGGGATAGATATAGATAAATCGACTCAATAGTATATTTAATTGTTAAATTGTGCTAAACTTAAACAGCCTCAGCATGGTGGGCGCTCCACCAACCGAGCCAAACACTGCCCCTATTTTTTATTTTATATTAAAAGTTTATTTATTATTTGTCATATATACTGATTGTTTTGTTTGTTCATTTAAAGAGTACCTCATGTTCAAATAAATTATTTTCATAATTGCACTCCTTTTGTCTTCTACACTTGAAAATGTTAAAAATGTCGTAGTCAGTTAAAAGGAATATCAACTTAAACACAAATATTAAAGCTCAAGTTTTTACTGACCAATTGCAAAGTTTTACTAAAAATTGGAAAAATTCTCACAACAGTGTTTCTGTGTTTTGAGCTTTCCAGGGTGTCCATGGAACCTTAGAAAGTCTTTACCAGTAAATGTTTTTTTCAAATGTGCTAAATCATATGTCTATGTCTTACCTTTACTAACAGTAGAACTCTAATATGTAGATAATAACTACTTGCATGAGAAATCTCTCCACATGATTAACTGATTTTAATAAAGTTTAAGATGCATGTTATACATTACGGCGACGTAGAGCTGCCAACCATGTAAATATAGTTTGACTCAGTAACATGTTATAACGTGAAAGGTTTCACGTTATAACGTGATATTTATTACGTCATAACGTGATATATATCACGTTATTTCATGATAGGAAACCATCATGTTATTACATGATATGGTATTTTCACGTTATAACGTGAACTTATCATGTTATTTCTTAATAAGAAATGATCACGTTATTCTTAGATACGAATCTATCATGTTATTCTGAGATATGCAACTATCACGTTATTTCATGTTAAGCATTTATCATGTTATTTCATGATATTTTAACGTTATAACGTGAAAACATCAATATGGCTTTACTTTGATACACAGCCAGCCAAGCCAGTGCAGCCTCCCGTGTCCTCCCAGTTGATCAATGAGAAATGATGCAACGTCAAGCGGGTCGGATTCATTCTTTCTTCGGTACAACCCCATGCTTTTCAAAATCCTTCGGAGAGTGGGCATACTGACAACAATACCATCTACAGTGTTCAACAACTGTAGAATGTCACCATGTCTTAAACCAAGCTTGAAATAGAACTGAATCAAGTCATGTAGACGAGCCATGGTCCTTGACTGAACCTGTGAAGTGTTGGAGTGCTGAATGGCCTAATATCATGAAATAACATGATGAATGCTTAACATGAAATAACGTGATAGTTGCATATCTCAGAATAACGTGATAATGTGTTATCTCAGAATAACGTGATAATGTGTTATCTCAGAATAACGTGATAATGTATTATCTCAGAATAACGTGATAATGTATTATCTCAGAATAACGTGATAGTTGCATATCTCAGAATAACGTGATAATGTATTATCTCAGAATAACGTGATAGTTGCATATCTCAGAATAACGTGATAATGTATTATCTCAGAATAACGTGATAGTTGCATATCTCAGAATAACGTGATAATGTATTATCTCAGAATAACGTGATAATTGCATATCACGAAATAACGTGATATTTTCATGTTATAACATGATAATTTCTTGTTATAACATGAAAATACTGCATCATGAAATAACATGATAATTTCACATCATGAAATAACGTGATAATTATCACGTTATAACATGATAAATATCACGTTATAACATGAAACTTTTCACGTAATAACATGATACTGAGCCAAATATATATTGGGCTTGGCAGCTCAGCGCTTCCGTAATAATTTCACGTTATAACGTGAAAATACCATATCATGTAATAACATGATGGTTTCCTATCATGAAATAACGTGATATATATCACGTTATGACGTAATAAATATCACGTTATAACGTGAAACCTTTCACGTTATAACATGTTACTGAGTCAAACTATATTTACATGGTTGGCAGCTCTACGTCGCCGTAATACATAGTTTTAAGAAAGTCAGAAAAAAGAACATTTCTGAGTATCTGTGACAACAGGTGGCAGACGCTGAGTTCATGCGCAATACAGATTTTATTGAAAGCACATTGGAGGATTGGGGCTGGAGAGCAGGGTCCAGTTCTGTCTCCTCATGCTGACGACCCACTTGTCCAGCCTGTCCAGATCACCTAGAGGGAAACTTTAAAATGACACATATAGGTGCTCAGCAACTTATAGATCAGAGGTCACAAACCTTTATGATACTAAGAGCTATTTGAAGATATGGAGTAATAAAAAGGGCTTTGCTTAATAAAAATTTCTTAAATAACAAAGTTACACAGTTCACCTTTAATAATAATACCAACAATGAATATGATAAGAAATATATATTGTATTTATTTATGGATGGCCTGATCTTGTTTTTGAACATTTCTGAAATCAGTATCCCCAATACAACACAGATCACACATTCTCTGAATTAGAAGCTTGCTTTTTGCAGTGTGGCATTAATTAGGCTATTAATTTATTAATTTAAGTTACTCTTGACACTGTATATAAGTATAATTAAACGAAAGATAATAATAATATTAAATGAAAGATAATACAGAACAGCATGTATATTCTATATTATATCCCGCATTAAACGGACTGAGAGCACAAAACACACCGCAACAGCAGCTAACATTAGCTGCTCTGGTCATCTGTCTGTATCAGCAGAGACCATGAGTCGGTAATAAAGTCATTATACAGTGCCAAAATCCAGGTAAAATATGTTTTATACAGTCTATGAGTAAAATAGTACTACGGTTTACTTACTGAAAAAACTGCAACACAGAATCCTTTGTCGGTCGGTCAGTACAATCAACAGCACAACACGCCATATTGCCAGCTAAAAACTACCCGAAAATAGGCAAACAAACACGGACACCGCAGCGCCTGTCTGCTGGATGTAGCCGCGGACCTCTGGGTGTAGCCTAGCCTAGCCTAGCCTAGCCTAGCCGATGCTTTAGCATAGAGCTAACTGCTGGCAACTGTCTGTGAACCTGTGACTCAACGTAACCACGCCCTAATTTATGCCAGAATTTTAAGCCTAAATGACACTTAAACGGTTGTGGTACAAAAAAATTCACCCCCCCCCCCCCCCAGAGTGTTCACTGAGATGGAAACTATCGGTAAAGGCCAAAAAAAATAAAATGTACCAGGCTTTAAATATGTTTTTTTAAGCTGTAAAGTCGGCTATTTTAACATGGGGCTCAATGGGAAATTGCTCACTTCTGGTGCCAGCCCCCAGAGGCCGCGGGGGGAGGGGGGGGGGCTGCAGCTTTTTGAACACGGAAGTGGTCCTCATTCGGAGAACACACTACTCCCCCCTTGGTTTTTCCACAATCTCTTCAGATCAAACCTGACGCTATGTCCTAACACAGTTGGGTGTCACTCCGAATCAACATTATGGTTGTGCTCAATCAATAATAACCTACACGGATGTGTTTAATAGCTTAGTGACGCTAAAATTAAATTGTGATCAGAAGATTAATTCACCTCTTGATCTGAGAGTCATCAGCTATAAATATCATTATATGCTCTGCGCTTCTTCAATTTAAACATATACGTTTTGTTGAAATATCATTGTTACCTACAGTATATGATCTATTACTTCAATTTAAACTTTTTTCAAGTGATCAAAGATCAGTTCACCAAAATGTAAGCTCTCAGATAGCAAAAAATCCCGCGAAATCCTGGAGGGACTGGAATCTAATCAGTCCCTCCAGGATTTCGCAGGATTTTTTTCTGATTGTTGCGGCCTAAAATGCCTGATTTTGCGGCAGCATTTTAAAAAAATTGCGGTGAATGTTGCGATGTTTTAAGCACTTTTGTTGCAATTAAATTGCGGGAGACAGTGACAATTGCACACACACCATCTCTGATCTCATTGCACATTCAACTTCATATTTTGAAGACAGTTTTCACACCGTTTTTATATTTGACAATATTTATCTCTCTCACAGACACATGCACACACAGCACAGACACACATACACAGACAGAGACCAGTGATGCACGGGTCGGCTTTTTTTAACACCCGCCCCAACCCGACCCGCCAGGAGATCCAACCCGCCCCGCAAAAATGCGCTGATCATGACCCGAACCCGACTCGACCCGAGGAACAAAAAAATAAAGCCAGTGAACGTGTTGCCATGGAACCTACCGATGAGAACTCATTTGTGACACTGTAAGCCATAGATGGGACAAGGATTTGCACTGGATTCACAGTAAAGATTATGATACAATTTCATGAAAGATTAATTGAATACCAAACAACAACAAATACACTGTAAGATTGATTTTCGTTCTTTATTGAACGCCCTGCGCACAAATACAAACACACACAAGTGTGCACACATGCCAAACATGGTCAAAACTGTAATATCTGCTATCTGAGAGCTTACATTTTAGTGAACTGATCTTTGATCACTTGAAAAAAGTTTAAATTGAAGTAATAGATCATATACTGCAGGTAACAGTGATATTTCAACAAAACGTATATGTTTAAATTGAAGAAGCGCAGAGCATATAATGATATTTATAGCTGATGACTCTCAGATCGAGAGGTGAATTAATCTTCTGATCACAATTTAACTTTAGCGTCACTAAGCTATGAAACACATCCGTGTAGGTTATTATTGATTGAGCACAACCATAATGTTGATTCGGAGTGACACCCAACTGTGTTAGGACATAGCGTCAGGTTTGATCTGAAGAGATTGTGGAAAAACGGCACCATCAAGCTTCAGCTCTCTCCCGTTGCCATGGAGATTCAAAACAAAGCAGACAGAGACACACAATATTGATCTCCCTCACAAACACATGCACACACAACACATACACATACACAGACAGAGACACACACAATATTGATCTCCCTCACAGACACATGCACACAACACAGACACACAGAATTAGTTGAGTTTACCGTCGCGGCAGACCTCACTCCTCCAATTTGCGGAAAAGTTGCGGTAAAGTTGCAAGGCCCGCACATAATCGCGCGGATTGGTTGAATTTGCGTTAATTGTTGCGATCGCGAATTCCTGGAGGGACTGAGATTCAAATGTTGATATGATATGAATGTAAGTTTCATTAGAGAGAGATTAAGAGATTCTTAAAGTGACGTGAGGTGATCAGCTGATTGGGACATCACAATTTCAGTTTTCATACAGTGAGGTCTTTAGATCATCCAGACTAGGACACTGTTTCTGGATTTATTGTGGCAGTAACAAAAGCATCAGTGGTAGATACTGCAAAACCTCACCATATAAAATCACAACTGTATGGAGGATGCATGCTAGCATGCTATGGGCCGACTATGTCAACCTGTTAGATTACTATTAGTATTTGAGCAGGAAAAAAATGCTTTGCTACAGAAACAGAAGCTTGTGGAAGTAGGTGTCATGGCAACAATAGTAGTACTAGTAGCTAGTAGTAGTAAGACAATGTTTGCAGGAAAATAAACACATAAATACATAACACAGACATCGCCCATTGGCCTCCAGAACATTCACAGGTCTTCATCAAGCAGATAGTGGTGCAGCATCGTCTGGCCCTGAGACACTCTGCCTGCACTATCATACTCAGTTCTGTTTATTTGCAGTGATTTGATAACAACTATTAAACATTAATTGGCATGTACAGATTCACAAATCAGGACACTATAATTTCAAAGAAATGATTTGTTTCTTTCTTAGAGTTAGCAGAAAACATCAATAACAATCTCATGTCTGTGTGTTATGAATACAGTCATACAGTACAATCATCTTGAACTTGTCGTATCCTCTTTGGAAACAATACACAAACAGAAGTGTAAAACATTTGTCGTAACAATGAGCAGCAGCACTTTCTTTTTCCATTTGGTTTGACTGCATTTAGGATCGGGTGTAATGATCCTCAGATATACTCACATCAGGTCTGCTGATCTACTGGTTTCCCAACTTATTCCATCCAATATTTGAATTGGGGTCATTGAGAGTTGGGGGTAATTAAACCATTCCCTACCAGCATGTCCATGTGGGTTAACACAAGGGGTCATTTTTACACCCCTAGCGTTTTCAAATGCATGTAACTCTATTAAATTTAAAACCCCTACATCTTTCAGTTCATGAGTTTTCCTAAAATGGGTTTATTAATCATCTAGTGAATTATGGGGGGTATGGGATAAAAAGAAAAAAAAATATGATTCGTACCTCGTTGTTTCAATATTTATAAGTGAGAACGAAAATTGAAAGCCAAGTTCAGTTTAGGTTTTTTCGCCTCAATGTACATTATATATTTATATTTTGTTTTATTTATTTTGCCCCAATGGGTAAAGCGTCTTTGGTTCTCTTGAAAGGCGCTATATAAATCAACGTTATTATTATTATTATTAGGCTATATATTGTCCGCGGTAGGTTTACTGCAGGAGGCCACTTCAAAGCATAGCGCTACAGCTAGAGGAGCCGTCTACGGGGGAGTAGAAGGGACAAAAAGGCTTGCAAAATTAAAATGCGATTAAAAAAAATGAACGCGTTATGGATTGCATTAATCTAATTGCGATTAACGCGTTAACGCTGACAGCCCTATTATATATATATATATATAATCCAAAGCCAAAATTCATTTTTAACTTTTAATTGTTCTTCTTCTACAATAATCATTTTGTTGTTTGTTTGTTGTAGCCCATAGCTTATTGGTGAATCTTTTACCTTTTCTATCTGTAAATAAAGCAATTGTAAATAGTGGGCTCTCCGTTTCTTTATTCCCAGTAGCATAACTAAAATAACACATTATTATCCAAAATGTATTTTTAACTGTTTTAACTTTTAACTTTCTTCTAATACAATAATGAAATACTTTAATTAAAATTTAACAATTTAACAATCCGGCACAGTCGAATTTGACCTATATGACCTTTTCGATCTATAATGAAATAACTAAAGCAATTGTAGGCCTAAAATTAATAAACTCCATAAACTGAAATATAAATAGTTATTTTGTCTTACTTATTACTTAAATAGATGAAAATTAACAACTTAACTGCTTCAAGAAATGACATCTTTGCGATTGCTGACAGGGAGTAAAAATTACCCCCTCCGGCGGTTCTAGGTGTATTGGAATGTTGGCGGTTCTAGTGTTAAATTTGGGCTGCTAATATGGGTCCCAAGTGGGTTTGTCAACAGTTTCCATGGTGGCCCCACCTGTTAGGTCTGGTCAATATGGACAGAATCAAATATTGACCAAATGCATCGATATCAGTATTTTGACAATATTGCAGCGATGACTATGGCTGCTTTCACTAAATATTTATGCAATGAGATTTTTGATAAATAATCATCAGTAATGTGGATATAATGACTAAGTGGATAAAGGCAGATAATAGAACAATGTGTTCAGATCAGAAATTACCTATTTACTGTAATGTATCCTTTAAAAGCAGGAAAAGACACTTATTCCATATCACAATGTTACAATATTAAAAATCTAAGGCCATATCTATATCATATCACGATATTGATATTGCACAGCCCTACCACCTGTGTTTGCCCATATGGGCTTCAAGTGGGTTCTGACTGGGTTTCAGGTGGTGCCCAATCTTGTGAGACATGAGACCCATGTAGGGACCATATGTTTGCCCATATGAGAAATTTATCTGAGACCCATTTAGGTCCCACACTGTAAACCCAGATTTTGTTTCTAATTAAACATCTGAGTGATCATTACTTATTCTTTTATGTTTTGTAAAAACCTGCTATCATTACTAAACAACATTAGTTGTTTGGACTATTTAGCTGAAAGATTCATTGCACTAATCATGTTTAGTAGAGATAACTTGGTATGTTAACTTTCATAAGAAAAGGGAGGGGCCTAATTCAAAAACCTGCCGGTTAGGGTTAGGGTTAGTTGTACCAGTTCGATCTGGTACGAGTTCACTGGTCGGAAGTTACGGGTGGCCGTTATAGTGACTTTCACCGGTAAAACAGGTCGGAAAAACACGAGTGGGTTGCCTGGAACGCTACAAAGTCAGCTTTTTTTTCTGTGTAAAGTTACTGTTCGAACCTGTGCATGGTGTAAATAGGCTAACACTGTCCACTCAAAATTGTGTTGGCTAAATGTTAAAGTTAGCTTAGTGTTAACAGTCTGAGGACAGCTCACACACGGCAGGTTTGCGCGACTGTATCATATTACCGTCATTTTACGCGGTAGAAAAGCCGTTCAATTGCTGTCGGGGTGACTTGTTGACGCAGCTTTTTTTTCTGTGTAAGGTTACTTTCCTGTGCATGGTGTAAATAGGCTAACACTAGCTAATGTCCACTCAAAATTGTGTCGGCTAAATGTTAAAGTTAGCTCAGTGTTAACAGTTTCATGTTAATACAACTTGACATATTTAGTTTTAGCTTGTGTAAAAAGTTAGAGTTCCATGTTAATACAACTTGACATATTTAGTTTTAGCTTGTGTAAAAAGTTAGAGTAACATGTTAAAACAACTCGACTTGTTTAGTTTTAGCTTGTGAAAAAACTAAAGTGGTATAGGGCAACGGGTTTCCACGCGATTTGCAAGTAAAGTCAACTAATTCGGGTTAAGAGTGCACCCAAATGGGCTACAATATAGGTTCCAAGAGGGTTTGTCAGCAGTTTCCATGGTGTGTTTGCCCACATGGACTTCACATGTGGGGTCCATGTTACTGAAATCATGTGGTACCCGCAAAATATGCCCAGTTCAAGCCCATGCCCACTTAATACCCACGTAGCCCACATTTAACCCATGTGGGATCCACATGGACATGCTAGCTGGGCTGCATAGGAATGAACATAATGTTGTAATAATAAGAGTGCCAGTCAAACCTTAAACAGTAAAAAAAAAGTTAAAAAGTGATGGACATTACTTTTTTTTTGATGTATTAATTTGAGGACCTTTACAGCCTCCTCATCACCCTGCATAGATGTGAAGTTTTTGTGTCTTCAGTGGACGTTTAGTCCATACTTTATTCACTAAGTCTGTTTACATAGCACTTGGTCCCAAAAAAGGGGGTCCCAAAAAGGTAAGAAATCATAAGATAATAATGAAGTAATGAGGAACAACATAATAACTACTCAGTATTATGTATCACTACCTAGGGGTGCACAAAAACAGTATCCAATGTTTTTAATTAGAAATGAATGAGTCATTACTAGTTTTGTGCCTCAGCAGTTGGTTCAGAGTTACTCAGTAATGACTCATCAAGTGGTCAATATGATCAGTTCAGAGATATTCATGAACTAATTATCATCTAATGATTCATATAGGATCTCCCTGTCTGTCCTGCAGTAACTTATCAGTATCTTCTATATAGTCCCCCATTAGAAATTATTAGGGAAGTATTAAGTTTGTACTTTATTGTATTACAACTAATGCAGTGCTGAAATGTCCTTAACCATATCCCCGAATTCCTAACTACTCCAGGACTGCTGCCCTGACCTCCCTGTTGGGGGATTATTTGGCAGGAGATAATGCATCATTATCACAGAAATGACCTGTTTATAATCCAATACAGAATGCTTGATTTATTTTGCTAGAAAATATCTTTCTAAAGTCATTAAGATGTGAAATAACAGCCATATGTTCATTAAGAAGTTTGTAGTCAGAGAGAATCCATTAAAAACAGGAGGAAACACCTCCCCTGAATCACTGAAGGAGAGCTGTACTTCAGTAAATCTGCTGAAGTCTCCACATCACTTGTATTGTACATGAGAGATGCGTGTGTGTTCACATCTTTGGCTGCTACTGTGTTAAATAGAGTACAAGAGGAAAGAAGAGAAGAAGAAAGAGAATGAGCCAGCAAGCGAGAAAATGAATGGAGTTGGGGGGCGGAGGGGGGTTTAAAAAAGAAAGAGACTGTCAAAGTCAAACAAATTCAGAGGGATCAATGTGCAGACTTCGCTTGGCATATCCAAGGGAGTGCCAGACTCAAAGCTCTTCAAGCCTGCAGTTCAAAGTGGTGACACGGCCATTAGAATTTCTAATTCTGATTGCATCGACAGGCCTAGGGCTACAGCACAGGCAGAGAACGGGCTGAGAGGAATCTAGGCCACTGCTGAGAGACAGAGAGAGAAAGAGAGAGATTACTGTATACTGTTCTTTTTTATTCCTTCATTATTTAAAAGGTCTATGTGTTGTATTGCTTGTAGATTAGTCCAAAAAAGTTCAAGCAAACTCTTGAAATGTTACTTGACGGGAGAGACGCTCTCAAAAGTTGGCTATAATTATACATCATTTATTCATCCATGTACATCATTAACCATACAAGAGAAAATACAGCAGGCTTTGCTGCTGCTTTTCAAACTCCTTTTATGTTTGACTGTGTTAATACTGTGGAAACATAATTTAGAGTATGTGACAGTAAAACTTTGTTCTGGGACCAAATGATAATAATCAGTATTTATTCATATTTCAATAAACATAGTAGTCAAACAATTTTTTTGTTTTGTGTGTGTTATATTCCAGTACCCGATAAAAACATGTAGCCTATTATAAGAACTGCATACCAGACTCAAGAGGGTGACATCCACTTGAAAGTAAATTGCTCATCTGACACATAAGCCAAAAAAGTTTGCTTAAACTTAAGGTTGTTGTTCGGCCCACTGAATATGTGCACAAGAGTTTCTCCTTCTGGCTCCGCCCACAGGTTCCTACCCAGCCAATAGACTTTGGGATGATGTCACAAACTTTAAAATGACTTTTCTAGGCTCAAGGAAAGTTTTACAAATATAAAACCTTTATGGATTAATTCTTATCCCACAAACAGTAATAATTGACCTTTTTTTGCAGTATGAGGTGTCCTGTTTAAGAGACATGTCTTTTATAATAGCAGTGTATGGGGAAAATGCTTTTTGGGCTACACAGGAATTTTTCACTGCAATATCACAAGTGTCCACTGGGGAAAACTAGCAGCTAGGTTGAGCAATAACTTGAGCACTTCGGTTTTGCAGCTTAGGTTCAGTGGCATTATTTTTGTTTGGACCAGAACCTTCTTAATAAGAAGTGCAGGATGTTGCCTTTGACACTCTGGAAACCTGCCCTGTTACCTCAGACCCGAAGTAAAGCTAGTTTACTAGGAGCACTGAGTGCTGCACTGTCAATCACAGTTGTCAATCAATGTCAATGTGGCAGACATCAAAGCTACTATAAATCTTCAAATTATATTAACAGAGCAACACATTTCCAAAATGACAATGAAATTAAGAAGCAAGATGCAGGTCATGCAATATAATATAATTTGTTATTTACTACATTTCCCTGAACTATGTAACAGGGAAACAAGTTCAAGAAGGTGGGCATGTTGCCAGTGCAGCTCAGGCTGGAACAGCTGAAGCTCAACCACATGTGTAACATCATCAGTGATGCTTCCTCAAACTACCTGGGTTCATAGGTAGTCATGGTCCATACTCAGCATGGATTAGGGCTAGTGTGCACTCATGCAAGATGCCACAACTTAAAAACCCAACTCAGACCTGACTGTGGGATAGCCTTCCACTTAACATCAAACTGTCAGAATCCAGAAGGGGTTTTAGAGGTCAGATGCAGGCTTAACTTTGGCAAAAGATGACCAGACAGGCAGGTCCTTGATGTAAAATGTTTTTAGAATGTACTGATTGTGACTAAAAAGGAATATACTAGGACATGGATTGAAGCTACATGTGTTTTTTTTTACATTAAAGTTGTCTTTGGATATGTGTTGGGTGTTTTAGAGCAATGGTCTCCAACCCTGCTCCTAGAGAGTTACTGTCCTGCATGTTTTAGGTATCTCCACCACTCTAACACACCTGATTCTAATTATTAACTCATTATCAAGCAGCTGAAGCTTGTCAAGGGGTTTGATAACAAGTTAATAATTAGAATCAGGTGTGTTAGAGTGGGGAGATACCTAAAACATGCAGGACAGTAGCTCTCCAGGAGCAGGGTTGGAGACCACTGTTAGAGGATACCATGGATGTTATGTGTTAGTCAGTCCTGCTTTTCTGACACCAGGAACCATGTTCTCACTTTTACATGCTATCCGTTGAACTAATTGTCTTCTATATGACTGAATAATCAATCACTGTGCTGTGAAAAAAAGAGTTACACACTCATCACATCACTGCTGCAGTTCCAATGTCCAAAATTAATCTGAAGCCAAGTGTCTGTTCTTCAGAAGACCCATTTTCATTACAGTGAATTATTTTGCCAACATTTTTCACATACACACTGAATACACATGCAGCTGTGGTAACATACACTGTTGTCAGTCATCACTCTCCAAGTAAAATTTGTTTACTTTGGCGTAAGTCACCATTAACAACCTAGACTCACTGTTATCACTGTTAACATCTTGCTGAAAACTCTCAACTTCAGTCCAGTTAATCCTCGTCAACAAGGGAACTTTGTGAGTGAGGCTGAAGTTTTCAGCTTTAACTTGTTAATAACTACACTTAATAATCTACCATTGCTACAGAAAACACTCATCTCTGATTGGCTGGTGGGTGTCCATTGAAATCATGAACACACTATGGGATTTGTCTAGGTCAACAATTTAGCCAATGTTATAAATCAATACACAAAATATATTACACTGCAGGTTACCATAGCAACAGTGGTGTACGCTTGATAATGCACTTCAAGGTGTCCCAATATATAAAATAACTGACTCAGCAGAAAAAACACCACTCCACTTTGTGTCATCCTCATCCAGTTTCACTATAATCACATACTATAATGAAGGGTTGTATGCAGATCCATATTAGCAAAATCAGCCTCATAATGAAAACACTTGAATGAACAGATTCATTCTGAAGAGAAACATATGAGTGATTTTAGGGCATTCACAAATGTTCTTGTATAGTTGTACAAACACAATTTACAAGGGTTCCAGATCTGTTGTCCAAGTCATGAACAGTCATAAGGAGAAAAAACACGTATTTGGCTTCAGAATTTAAATGCCTTAATCTGAATGAAATTAGAGTTCAGTTATAAAATAAGAGTTGATGTGACTTGGAGAACTCTCTCAGAAAAAAGTATGACAGGTTTAGGAGAAGAATACGAAAATGTTCTTGCATGAGACTCACTGTTTTTTCTTCCATGTCTTGGTTTCAGTGAGGTCCCTACCAATGAAATGTGTTATGGACAGAGTCACTCTGGTCCTCAACAGTCCTTACATATATGCTCCTACAGTCCTCATATATGCTGGAACCAAATTTCACATTCATCAGGGCATTTTCACCTCTTATGCCTCTTTATGTGTAATAATTTACATGGCAGCCAAGCGTCTGGAGCATGGAAAATAAATAAAGAGCTGTTATGACTGGATGATTTCATTAAAAAAACGCTGTTTTCATTAATTTACAACATCACAGTTGAGACTTAAAAATCCACTGAATGAACTTCATCACCAACTTCTCATATAATTAATCAAATACATCAATAAACAAGCTTTTTATTTTGGAAGAGGGGCAGTGTGTCTGGTGAGGGTGGGTGGTGAGGGTGGGATGGTGGGGGTTTGGAGGCACTTGGGGGGGCGGCAGGAAATCTGTGGGATTTACAGTTTAATCTGCTTAGGCACTTCCCTGTCGGCCGAGCTGCAGACTGTAGCTGAGGGAGTACGTGCTAGCTTAGCGCAGCTGTCAGGAGCTGCCTGCGACCAAATCAATACTCATCTTTTCTACCTCTCTCTGTCTCTCTCATGGTTTCACCCGGGCTTTATATCCTTCTACTCCCTGCCTCCTTAGCTTCATCCTGTCAGCTTCTCCTGCCGGCGCTAAATCAATGAGTCCTGAGGCTGATTAGCAGGTTCAAGTGCAGGTCATTTCACACAGCTAGAGGACATTTTTACCAATGAATGCTGTTGATGTCTGGAGGTTCTAAGAATGATTTGCTTCTTTAAACACATTTTACCCATTTGCTTAGATATGTGCAGAATGCAAAGTTGATCATCTTTTTTGCATATTTATTTTTGCCAATAAAATCAGACACTATGGATGGATGTTGTTGAGAGTTTTTTAAAATCCTACTGACAGGACCACATAACAGGTTTCATCCCTCATTGTTAACAGAACCATTCCTTCACACTGTAAAGGGAACTGATCTAGTCAAGCAAACTAAGCCAATTAAAATTAAAAGTCCCCCTCCTTTTAAAATCTGTTTTTCCTCTTGTTCTTCTGATGGATGTTTGTGCTTCACTGTGCAGAATGTATTTGCAGAACGCTGGAGGGTTTTTTTCTCTTTCATCTGTTGAAAGTGGAAAGTTTCTCTGTGGTCACTGAAAAAAAGGGTGGGCCTACAAGTGTCGAAGGTCCAGTATGCAACTAACAAGTGTGATGTGATAACCTCCAGTGCAAAAATGTACACAGAGAATTGGCTTTTCAGTGAAGTTGGAAACATATTGTGTCTTTGTCTGAAATTAAAATATTTACATATTCATAGATTCTGTAATTGTTAATGAGGGAGAAGGATTAGATGACATTTTAAGACTTTTAACAAAGTAATTATACATATTTTGTGGAAAAACCATACCAGATACACTGTGTGAAACTGACTTGAATGCTAGTAACTGTAAGTTTTTCTTATGAAACCACAAGGGGGCCCCAAGTAAAACTGAGCAATGGCTATTGGCCCACATGTTTGTGGGAATTTAGTTTAAAAAAATCATTTTATTTGCACCATGTCTTGTCAATGTTTTTACAGATGATAATCCGTCTTCATGGCCTCAATTAATTTGATAATATGCTTAAGAGGTGTATATTCCTAAACAAATCAAACAAATGGTGTTCCCTTGCAACTACAAGGGTGACATTATACTTCCATAAAGGTAGGGGACTTGTAAAAGACACAAGAGTTGTCAAAACAGGCTGCAATATCTTGACTTTTAGTTCCTAATAAGAGTCAAACTCAAAACACATTGGATGATACACTGCTGTAACAGAACAGAGTTTCTTTACCTTTCAAATCAAAGCTGAGATAATCACATAATCAGGAATATTTTGACAGACTTGACAAAGCTCCTCAAGAGCCACAGAGGACACAATGCAACTGTTTTCACAGGCTAAGTCTAATCTTCATGTATACATTCAGTGGAGTTCCCCTTTAATCAAATGAGCACAAACTAAATGACACAAAGTAAATTAGGGTTCAGACCGGTTATCCTACCTCACTTAGTGTGAAGTGAGACTATTCACCACAATACTACTGGTGCCAGCAGCTGTTGATTCATACTGGGAACATTATTCAATATTGTTATTACTCATGTCAGTTTAAATGTTAAACTTATTCACTAACTCTAATAATAAATCCAGTATTACATCTGTAAATGCACTATATGTCTTAAAACTGTGGAAGCCTATAGGGGACTATAATAAATGACAATGTAAACATGAAAAACAAATTCCACCATAGCATTAGAAATGTGATATGAATAAAAATTAAAATTAAAATGCAATAATCCATAGTCATATGAAGTGATATGACACATTTACAGTCTTTTTAGCATCAAAGTCCCTCTTAGTGTTTCCCTGTTGAGCTGTGGTGGAAGTATATTCACAAAAAGAGGGATTTATAGAGATTTACACAGAAGGAGGACTGTACAGTAGATTTTGTCCTGCATCACTTCCATTGTAAGTGCATTTTGAAGGGATCTTCTAATGGTCAGTATAAACAAGAGGAATGATTGACAGCAAGCTCTTGTTTTTAGACAGACTTGGAAAAATTGTGAACCTTTCCTTTAATGTATACTGAGAGTGTGGAGTTTTCTGACAGATAAGTGAAGTGACCATGAGTCAAACCTACTGAACTTCACACAAATACAAATCCTATAGCACCCCCAAGTGTCAAAGCAGTGGTATAACAAGCTGTACATAGAAAGGTGAGGCGTACATGCATGTCTTCATTCACTGTAGTTGATGATGAACTCTATCTTCATCATTATGCAGCAACAAATGATTTACTGTTCCTGATTTATGGAATGAATGCTACACAAACCAGGTGTGTTTTTATACAATAAATAATGTCAGAATGTTGTGTTTAAGTCCTTTTCACTGACTTATCCCACACACTGACCCATCTATACAGTGAATCACTGCTTGACCTTGCTTTTTATGGAAGCGTATCTGCACCTTTATTCAAATGGCATTGCGTTCTACAAAATGGTAATTTAATGTTCAATTTTTGAAAACTTCCATGTCTGTAGATAATATTTTTGTATGATAACCCTTCCTGAATCACAGCTACATTACAGTTGGAGAAAATGAATTTTAGACATTGGTACATATCTTAGTTTAGGCTCATGTTCAGAATATTTTTCATTGTTTAAAAATATATTTGGTATCATTTTAAAGGGGACACTCTAAGCTTTCATTTAAGCCCTTTTGTGAATCTTAATGACAAGTACAGTTTTTCAGACTTTTAATCACACACATTTTCCCACAATTTTTGCCTAAATCATATACTTTCTTTTAGTCCTGTGACATCAAGGAACATCAGAGACACAAAAATAAGAATACCCACAGGACTCCAAGGATTCAGGAAATGTGTACATATATTATTTTATTTTGAGACATGAATGCAGGCATATATGATATAATGTGAAATTATTGGAATATATATATATTATATATTTAGAACCCCATGTCAAAAATCAGTATATCAGTCTATCTACTCAGTGCTAATTTCAGAGTGCTGTGTCAGTGCTTCAATATTAAATCCATTCATAATGTTCAAAACTCAAATCAATGAAATTTCAGTCCATGTTTTCAGCATTTCTGACGTGCACATGCAGACACACAAACACACACACACACACACACACACACACACACAGAGACAGAGGTGGAAAGAGTACTGAAATGTTTGACTCAAGTAAAAGTACCACTACTTTGATGAAATTTTACTTGAGTACAAGTAAAAGTACTGGTCTAAAAATATACTCAAGTAAAAGTAAAAAGTAGCTTGTTAAAAAAATACTTTGAGTAAAAGTTACTTAGTTACTTTTATAGTAAGATAAAGGTATACATTTACAAATTCAGCTTCAATGACAAAATATGTCGACACACAACATTTAAAACATTTATGGAGATATGTGTCATTTTAGTGAAGACCATCCCATAAAACATTTTCAAATCACACAACCATTAAATTGAAGGTGGCATAATTGTGGATTCTGTAAACCCAGAGCGATTTTAGACTTTTTTGGGGGATTTTCTAACGCCCCTAAATTTGATCTCAGTACCCCTAAAAATAAATGATGAACCCTCCATAGTCTCTAAATATTGTGTGGGAAACACTGAATGATTATTGGGGGGGTTTTAAAACACTTGCATGGCATTGAAAGTCAAATTCTCATTAGGAGCTGAGCCCCTCTAAAGGTCTGATCCTAGTCCTACAATCACCCTGTTGTAAACCAACAGTCATACTGCAAATCTATGAATCACTACGGGTCAAAGTCACAAGAGCAATAACTTTTCTTTAAATTACCCAAAGAAGACCAAACTTTTAAGTACCCATGTTTAAAAGGCTGTGCCCCTGTGCAGCATTCGCTTAATTCTCTCATTTCCGACGCTGTCTTTTTCACGTGAACGCATCATGCTCAATGCCTCGTCCTACACGAAGAGTCAAGTAAAGTTTATTTATAAAGCACATTTAAAAACAACCTCAGTTGAACCAAAGTGCTGTACAGATATTAAAATACAATATAATCACACACAATATAATAATAAATAAAAAACAATAAATCAATAGTAAGAGCTCAGTTTAAAAAACTAAAATTAGAATAAAACGAAATAAAAAGTAAAATAAATAAAATAAAATAAAATAAATAAAAAGTAGGAAGCCAAGGATTCTCGCCTAGCTGGGATTGAACGCCAAGGAAAAAAGATATGTTTTTAGTAGTGTTTTAAAATGCTCTACAGACTGTGCAGCTCTAACGTGGAAAGGTAGGCTGTTCCACAGCTTGGGGGCCGCCACTGAGAAGGCTCTGTCCCCCCGAGTAGAGAGTCTGGACCGAGGTACAGCCAAGAGCAGCTGGTTTGTTGACCTCAGTGCTCTAGATGTACTGTGAGGCTGTACAAGCTCTGATAAATAAGATGGTGCCAGACCATTAAAACACTTAAAAACAATTAATAAAACCTTGAACTGGATCCTAAAGTGAACAGGCAGCCAGTGCAAGGATGCAAGGACAGGACTGATGTGGTCGCGCCGTTTCTTTCCAGTCAGCAGGCGGGCGGCTGCATTCTGGACTACCTGTAAACGGCGCAGTGCTGACTGGTCGAGACCAACAAACAAGGAGTTACAGTAGTCTAACCGTGAGGTAACAAAGCTGTGAATGACTTTCTCCAGATCATTCCTGGGGAGATAAGCCTTTGCTTTTGCTATTAGTCTTAGCTGGAAGAAGCTTGTTTTCACGATTGAGCTTATCTGCTTCTCAAACCTAAAGTCACTGTCCAAAATAACACCAAGGTTCCTTGCAGATGGGTGACAGAGAGACTTCAGGGTGCCTATGGCGCTGTCATAGCCATCTAAGAGATTTTGTTTCCCGAATAAAATAATCTCCGTTTTATTTTTGTTTATGGAGAGAAAGTTCATTTCCATCCAAGATTGAATGTCCTTGAGGCAGTCTAATAAGACCTGGACAGAGGCTTGGTCATTTGCTTTTAAGGGCAGATAGATTTGCACGTCATCTGCAAAGCAATGGAATGAGACATTGTGCTTTCTAAATATAGATCCCAATGGCAACATATATATCGAAAAGAGGAGGGGGCCCAAAATAGAACCCTGAGGCACCCCACAGCTCAGGGGGGAAGTGGCCGAAGTATACTGGCCCATCTGGACAGAGAAGCTTCTGTCAGAGAGATATGACTGAAACCACTTAAGAACAGTACCCTTAATGCCCACACAGGTGTTTAAGCGAGACAGGAGGATGTTGTGATCCACTGTGTCAAAGGCAGCTGTCAGATCCAGAAGGACCAGAACAGCAGAGTTCCCAGAGTCAACAGATAAAAGAAGGTCATTTAAAATCCTTAAAAGTGCAGTTTCAGTGCTATGGCGTGACTTAAAACCAGACTGGAACTTCTCAGAAATGCCATTTAGGTCAATAAAAGACTGCAGCTGTTTGCTAACCACCTTCTCCAACACCTTAGAAAGAAAGGGAAGCTTGGAGATAGGCCTAAAGTTGGATAAGACTGTGGGGTCAAGATTGTGTTTTTTGATGAGGGGCTGGACCACAGCATGTTTAAAGGCAGCTGGGACACATCCAGACATCAAACATGAATTTATCAGATCCATAACACAGGGCCCAATAATATGGAAAACATCCTTAAAAAGATGGGGTGGGATGCTGTCAAGAGGACAGTGAGAAGGTCTGAGGTGCTGGACAATATCAGTTAAAGCTGAAAGAGACACTTGCTCAAATGTGTCAAAAACAGCAGGGCAAACAGGAGAGATGGCAGGATCCAATGCAGACAGCGAAAGAGAGGACCTAATATCGGAGATCTTGCCAATAAAAAACCTTAGAAAGTCTTCACACAGTTTAAGTGAAGGAACAACACCATTGTAGTCACAGGGGTTTAAAAGAGTATTTAAAGTATTGAACAGGAACTGAGGTTTATGACTATTAGCTGACACAAGATTGGAGAAAAACTGACTCTTGGCAGCTTTAACAGCTTTCTGGTACTGCAATAGGCTGTTATTTAAAATGTCCAAAGAAACATGTAGATGATCTTTCTTCCACTTCCTCTCAGCGCGTCTACATGCACGCCTTAAAGTGCGTGTGGTGTCATTAAGCCATGGCTCTGTTACAGGCTTAGGACGTTTGCACCTAAAAGGAGCCACCAAATCTAATATGTCAGTACAAGTACAATTAAAAGTGTCTAAAAACTCATCAGGAGTAAGAGTACCATAATGATCCTGAGTATGTAGCACAGAGTGATTAAATGCTGCAGAAAACTCCGAAGCAGTTGAAGGGTTAATTGTGCGCACACGGCGGTTTGTAGCGCACAGTTTCACATGGGAGAGAGGCAGTGTAATATTAAAGAAAACAGCAAAGTGATCGGACATACGTGTGTCACAAATCTCACTGACATTTAACTGCAGACCAAAGGATAATATAAGGTCCAGTGTGTGTCCCTTCTCATGTGTTGGATCAGACACGGACTGAGTAAGGTTAAAAGAGTCAATGAGATTCAGAAAGTCTTTCACCAAAGGACGGCAGTGGCGCAAAAAGTGGGTATGCACTATATGCGGCGCATAGGGACGCCACAATGGAGGGGGCGCCAAAGCGATGGGGGTAAAATTATTTCGAGTCTGCATTTTCTGTATTTAACAGCGTTTGTGCATGTATAGTAAATGATATGATCAATAACAGAGGCACGTCACTGATTAGGCGCCCCTCCGCCTCCCTCCCCTGCCCCTCCGATAATCGCCTCCCCTCCGGGGAGAGAGGTGAAAGCACCGGAGCGCCTCTCCACACTATAGGCGCGCCCCCTCGAGCACGCGCTAGAGCAGTGAGTGTTTTCATTTGAATCGTGTTGTCATTTGATGACAGGGACCTAATGACATGGAGAGACAGAAAATAAAGCTCTCGGGGCACAAAACAGAAAACGGAAGAGGGAGAAAGAGAAAGATTTTGCAGGGATGAAAAAAAGCTTTTCAAAGTGGTTGAAAGACAGTAGGTAAGTTATGTCAGTGTATCAAGAGGAGGCTTATAAACATTCAGGCTACTACTAGTAAAACAACAGGTTACTGTTGTCTTGCAACTGTGTACTGATCAGTATTTACAATATAACAGATCATGACAAGAAAAATAAAGGAACTGGTTTGTGGTTATTTTGTTTTTCAGACAGTTATTTTTTTTTTAACTAGATGGTGAATCATAAAACAGATAAATTATAGAACTTGGGAGTGATACACTTGAGTTTAATGTCTTCACTCGGATATAACACTACAGTGCTGTTGTGATGTATCTGATAAGTCAGATCAGATGCAGCGTCCAATCAGTAACTGATATCCAATAAGGATATCATTTACAATTAAAATTTCATATTTTTATATGTGGTTTGACTGCTTGCTGTATTTTTGAAACCTCCTTAACACAAAGTTCATGTCATTCAGGTGTGAGGATGGAGAGAAAGAATCAGGACACACATCTGAGCTTGCGATGCTCACTAGGGGCACTATCGTAAATCTCATGACTGTCTTAAAACTGTCATAATGTCGTCTTAACCCTTAAAGGGGCATTTCACTCAAATCATACAAATAATACAAACACAAATAATACTAATACAATAACATAAAGTGACTGAAATTACAGCTGGGTTACATAACCATTAAAAAAAAATTCAGGCGGGGGTGCCGGGGGGGATGCAATGTATCTGCATACAACTCAGAAAGTAGGTAGTTGCACCCCTGAAGGACGGGATTCACAGCAGACATGGATATTAAAATCCCCAACAATTAAAAAACTATCATAGTTCACTGACACTCCTGCCACAAAGTCTGTGAAGTCCTTAATAAAATCCTTATTGAACTGAGGCGGATGATAGACTACAGCGCACAGGACAAGTGTAGTAAAGTCTACAATGAATGTCTGCAGCTCAAAGCTGGAGAAGGAGATCGACGGTGACAATCGACATTGAAAACTGGATTTAAATACAGATGCAACCCCTCCACCTCGGCCAGTGGTACGGGGAGAGTTAAAGAAGAGACAGTTAGGGGGTAGCAACTCGGAGAATTGGATAGACTCACCGACTTGACTCCACGTCTCTGTCAGAAACATAAAATCCAGTTCACGTGAAGTGAAGAAGTTATTCAAGATAAAAGTCTTGTTTGCTAGCGATCTAGCATTCAAGAGAGCCAGGCTGAGAGTAATCTCCTTGCGGGCCTGGGTGGAAACGCGGCACAGAGGCCGAAGATTCCTAAGATCCACACCGCCGTTGCGGACCCGACATCCGGGAGGGGGGACCTCCGCTGGCAAGTGAAGGCCTCCAGCGGCTTGGCGGGAAGGGACGACAGGCTGGATCCAACGAAGACACAGCGGCCGCACCTGAGATCCTCTGACAGGAAGGCGAGGATCGGTCCAACAGGTGGATCGTCTGAGGATCTTGAGTTTCACCAAGACACCTGCCCTCTTTCCGCGTCTTCTGGATCGCTTCCTCCGAGGGATGACAGCCGGTGAGTGCAGCAGGTAAGCTGGCACAGACGCCAGTGGAGGAGGAAGACCCGAGGTTTGATCACCCAAATCAAAGTTGGCAGTGTTTTTTGGGATGCTCTAATGTCAAGAAGTGTTTGGCGATCATATACCAGCAGGGCAAAGGAATCTTGGCAGAAAACACAGAGTAATACAGCAGCAAACATCAAACATAGCAGAGTTGGCAGACGGCAGGCCGCACACGCTGGCGCCATCTTGGAAACTCAAGTGAGACAGATGACAGCACAACGTCTAATGGACATTTCTTTTAGAGTTTGTTGTGTTGTGTTAGAGTTTATATGTCGCTATGAGAGCTAGCTGCCAGGTGTAACAGGCTGCATGAATGTTACGTTATTGTATCATGCTGGTTAATGATGCTGTTCGATCCCCTTTGCTTTAAAAAAAACATTCAGCCATTCAACATTTTTTACTCAGTAACAGATGTGATTTATAATGTAGCGAAGTACAATACTTCACACAAAACATACTTAAGTAAAAGTAAAAGTACAGATTTTACAACTACTTTAAAAAGTACAAGTACACAAAAAAGCTACTCAATTACAGTAACGCGAGTAAATGTAATTCGTTACTTTCCACCTCTGCACAGAGACACAGACACCGGTATCTTAAGGTGGGTTAAACACTGTAACAACAAAATGTTCTGGACATAGTTACATTACTGAAAATCAAAATGAGCATTTAATTAAATTTTGGTATTTAACTAAATATTAGTATTTTGTTGCCTTTATGTTTATGTTAAGTTTCTACACAGACTGTTCAGTTAGCTAACTGTTAAGAGGCACTAATGCTAGGTTAGCAAAATGGTGAAAAGATGAGTCGGGTGGTAAGTTTTCATTTGATTGTTACTGTAGAGAGGACAGTCTCTTTCTTCTTGGACAACATGGACATAAGGATATCTTTTTTAAAAGAAGAGGTTTATAGCTTCCTATGTGTGATCTGGGGTCAAATGCATCCTCTGGATGTGATTACAAAATGTACCCAGAATTTTTCTCACTAGTATATTCAGATCAAAGTGTCAAAACACCAGGCACCAAAATATGGCGTCAGAATTGGGACTTTAAGATTTAGATATATCTGAGTAGAAATTAATATGAATATGACCGGATTTATAAATGTATATATAATTAATATAAATATAAAAATGGGACACACAAATAATTGTATATATGTATATAAATATACATACATTTGTTAATATATTGTCGAGATTTGAGAATAAATATGCTTGACTTTGTGTGTGCAGTCTGGCAGTCTGCATTTGTGTATTCATTGTTCGCATTTGTGTATCTATTTTATGCTCTCGTGTCCATGGCGTCATTTTGACA
This sequence comes from Scomber japonicus, assembly GCF_027409825.1. Lineage (NCBI taxonomy): Eukaryota > Metazoa > Chordata > Actinopteri > Scombriformes > Scombridae > Scomber > Scomber japonicus. The sequence goes on from NC_070581.1 coordinate 1,836,436, forward strand.
CACTCCTACCGTGCTGCAAGATCCACAAACAAATGCATGCCGATTTGAATGTGAACAAGGGCAAAGCCCTCAATTCACGGAATATCCACCAGATGGCAGTGTGCAGGCCGGGCAATGGCATTCCCTAGCAGTTCAAGACAGAGGCTTTGGCAGATCAATATGGAGTCGACAAGTGGAACATCTAGATGGGTATGTATGACTAACAGTTTAATCATTTATGACTTTTCCTAAATCCCGTTGGCTAGGCAGAATGAAAGGTAAAATGTATCGAATTTGTTAGTCCAAGGTATCCTTCGAGTGTTGCCAGATATTTTACGAGAAATAAGGTATTGGCTGGCTCTGCACTAACACATATTCACAACTTTAGCTTGGGACAATATTGATCGCCTTGAAGAAACTGTCAGTGGTTAAGGAACATCTCACAGAGTTAATGGGATCACTTTCCAAGCAAAGTTGACCAAGTTCCTGTCCAAGCCAAGCCCACTGATGCCAAAACAAAGGAGAGAAGCATCAGGGCACTTGCACTAATGTTGCCAACCTACAACACTGGACAACAGGTGGGGCCACCACAAAGCAAAAGTGCAGATGACAGTACCTCAGCCAATACTCAGCTTGCCAGAAAAAAAATGTTGTTTGGGTACTTGCATGCATGTCACAACAGGAAAGTCAACAGTTGCCCCACCGGGCATTGCCCGCTACGCCCGATGGCCTGTCCATGCCTGATCAGGACCACTTGAAGCCATGAGTCCTCTGACTGTTGCTCGGAAGGCCCATTCCTCACCTGGATGCAATATCGTCACTTCACCTTCCAAGAAAGGCAGTGGTTACAGGTTCACGGCAAGAACTCTTTCTAAAGCGGTTCACCACCACTCACCAAGCATATTTTAGACTCATTCTGTCTCTGGAATAATTAAAATACTAGAGTGAAAAAGCATTTTTATGAATGAGGGGTAGCCTAAGCAAAATATTCACATAGTTTCTTTTGTTGAATGATCTAATCTCTGTTTTAGGACGCTTTCCAGTGACGAATATGTACATTTTATGCATAAGTAAATAACATGATATCTCTATAGCAGTTATCCTAATGCAACACTGTCCAAAGTGGAATTGTATGCCTCGGACCCCTACGACAGAGCCAAAGAGGCACTGAAGGTAATGCTAACGAGAAACCTCTGTATTTTTCAACCTGGACCATAGTTTTCCATCTTTTTGTGTTTAAGTGACTCATGGGGACAATAATTTTAGAAATTGGTCTAGTATTGACCAAGAGCGCTGCAGCTAGAAATGGGCTGCAATGTAATCTGACGGGGCAGGAGCTCCCTGTCAATGTACGTCAACTAACAGACTTGTTTTTGCCAATGACAGGCTCAGATTGTTATTGTAAATGTCTGACAACATTATGGAGAGAACCATACAGAGAAGTAAAGTTTTTCTTTACCTTTCATTCAATTTGTTACAGTTTGTTACTTGGTCTGACCAAGTATCGCTCAAGAAGACTGGTTCTGAAATCTCATGAGGGTTACATGTCGAAATCAGTTACATTTTCAGCCGTGATAGAGTTGGAGAGAGGAGTTCCAATAGTAGAGAAAGTGTACCTTTTGTGTTGTTGATTTTCAAAATCATGGCTTAATGTTTAGCTGATTTCAACAACAACACAACTCTCACAAGATTTCAGAACAAGACTTTTTCAGTGAGGCTTTGTTGGATACAAACAGACCAGATCAAGCGAAAGGTAAAGAAAAACTTTGATTTCTCTGTATGGTCCTTTCTATAATAATAAAAATCATAATAATGAAATAAATTTTACTTTTATAAATCTCGATTAAATCTTCCTGTTTCAAGAAAAAGCAAAGCAAATTGTTAACAAAGTGAGCCTCCACTGGAATACATTTCCTTCTGAAAATGACAATTTTACAGTAGCAGGTCTGAGTTTTAATGAATGATATCTTTTGATAACAATGTAAGAATATTACTATTGATTATTTATATGCTTCTATTGTTTTTTCCAACCCAGTTCAGATGAAACCAGGAGAATATACTAGCAAACTGTATCTAATAAGTTAGTCTGACATTAACTTGCTTCTCCTACACATTTTTACAGACTGTTTTTACTAACTCTGTTTTTACTTTCTTTGTCCTGTCTAACATCCCACTCGTGGCCTGCACCTTATCATGGTGAGTGGGCTTTATACTAAATCAGGCCTCAAGGTGTGTGTCATGTCAAATATTGAAACCTAATGGAAAGAGAAACCTATTCTCCTTCAAATGTATTGTATGCTAATGTAAAGTACTACATTCATGTTTTTTACAGGAAACAATGTACAAAAACAAACTAATAACTTATTGCCATCACATCAGGATACAACAAAGGAGAAAAACTAAAGGCCTTTGAATTGACTGCATTCCCGTTAGGAAATATCATCTAGCTAGCTACAGTAGTTCTTGTGTCATTGGCGATCTGATAGGCAAGGCAAGGCAGTTTTATTTATATAGCGCATTTCATACACAATGGCAATTTAATGTGCTTTACATAAAACAGAAAAATATGTAATTTGAGAAACTTAAAACATACAATTAACCCCCCACCCCACAATAAAAAAAGTACAGAAAAATAGAAAGACATAAATAAAATGATTGCAGCATAAAATAATAAATTAGCTTTAAAATCATTAAAAGGACAAAGAGTGCAAATGAAAGAATGAATGAATTAAAATGTAAAGTGCTTTAAAAGAGCTCAATCGTAAGCTCAGGAGAAGAGAAGTGATTTTAACCTGGATTTAAAAGTGTTCACAGTTGGGGCTGATTTCAGTTCTGCTGGTAGTTTGTTCCAGTTGTGTAAAAGCTGCTTCACCATGTTTAGTTTGAACTCTGGGCTCAACTATCTGACCTGAGTCAGTAGATCTCAGAGCTCTACTGGGTTTATATTTCTACTAACATATCATTTATGTATTCTGGACCTAAACCATTCAGTGATTTGTAGACCATTAGCAGAACTTTAAAATCTATTCTATAGCTGACTGGGAGCCAGTGTAAAGACTTTAGAACTGGAGTAATGTTAAACATTTATTGTTGATAAACAATAAATTCCCTATCACTATTTTCTAAAGCTACACATAATACAGCCTCTATGCTTGACTCAAACTGATCATACTCATAGTCTTATAGACTCACTCATAGTCCTCTAGAAATAACGCTTTCCATTACTCAACACTACATACCTACTGAACATACAGTTAGCAAACAGCGCACTAGCTAGCTAATTCTTCTGATAAACAGTAAATTAATCAAATTCAGTATTGCTGTTTTCTAAGCTACAGTAGGTGTCATATTTTACGGGGCCCACGCAAATGCAGTTTTCATGCGAATGCAGGCTCCCATCATTCCACCAAGGCTTTCATCATGCAGAAGTGTGCCAGGTTTTTATCTAAACTAGGTTGAAAAAACAATAGACCTTCATATTTATTTAGAGTTATTCAGTTGGTTGCAATATGCAACCTCCCCACTAGATGCCACTAATCCTACACACTGCTCCTTTAAACTAATTTTATTAAAATGTGTACTGTGTGTGACACAGAAGGAGGAATCAATCCATCGCTCCAAGTTTAGAGATGACCCCTTCAAGCTCAACCTCCATCCCAGAGACTATTTCCAGGGCAATCCATATCACAGTGACAAACCAACCCCACCAGCACACAGTGTTGTAATGTAAGAAAGTACAAATACTTTGTTACTGTACTTCAGTATAATTTTCACATATCTGTACTTTACTTCGTTATTTATATTTCTGACAACTTTCACTTTACTCCACTACATTTCCTAAATAAAATGTATACTTTTACTCCGATACATTTCTCCTAATCATCTTCGTTACTCGTTACTACATATTAAAATCAGAAGAAATTTGAGTTGGTGACGTAATGCCTGTTTGTTGTCATGTCAACCGCCAAGTGCGAAGAAGAAGTAGTCCAAGTCTCGCTTGTCCAGACATGTCACATTATTGATGCCATCATGGAAACACCTGCTGCAGGCTCTGCTGCTAACATTACCACTCCGGTAGCAGATGATGAGCATCCCGACTACAGTGGTGAACTTGGTGAAGTCCGTGGTGGTGACGAAGATTTAACAAGATTTCAAGAACAAGATATTTAATGATTTCCCCTCTGAATTAATTCAACTCAAAACTCTTGAAGACATGTCCATAATACTGAAATGGTTAACTACGGTTTCTGGTAGCCTAAGTGGCGTCTAAGGTAAGTTAGCTTTACACCGGTGGAGGGATTTTTTTAGACCACATTAGGCTTATTAATGGCAGGTCTTCAAAAGCACCATGCATTTTGTTAAAGGTGAGATTTGCTTTGAATTAATTACCTTAAAACTCAGTTGTTATGGGCTATTGTTAGGCTAATGTTATATATTTTGAATATAGGTGTAGCGCCCTTAGTCTGGATTGACAACCCACTAATTGCACCTACTATCTCTAGGTTCGTAAGAGTTGGACTCCTGAATCAATCAAAGGAGAGAGCATGAACGTTGACCATTTATTGTTCACAATAACCATCAGCTTTCTTTAGTGACTTAAAATAACAAAAATAGAGCTCTTTCATAGAAACAAAATAAAAAAATAAAATAAATTAAAATACCCCTTTGTTTTTATTGTCCAGTGTCCAATGTGTAAGTGTTCAGTGTGTTCAGTTCAGTTTTTTTTACTACCCGGGTAGATTTTGTGTTTTCAAAGATCCTGCTCGTCGGTCATTTGAAGGAGTCACTGAGCAGCTGACCCCAACTAAACAAGCTAAGCTTTTGTCAAGTCTTGGAGCGCAGCAGGTAACAAAAAAAAGAAATTAACAGGCTAGTTAAAGGGTTCATTGTAGAAGACATGCTTCCCCTGTCGACCATTGAATCGCCCAGGTTTAGAAAAATATTAGATAAAATACCCGCAACTCGCATGCCAACTTCAGACAGGAATAGGGTTGCAGTTAAACTGGGGAATTTTGGAAATATTCCAAATTGGAAACTTTCCATGGGAATTATGGGAATTAAATGGCAATTTATGGCAACTGAGGGTAATTTAGTGGAACGGTACCATCATTTGATTGATTAATTGGATAAAAAAGTCCACCCCTTCATTAAAAAACAGAACATTATTTTAAGTTGACGATGAAAAAAGGTGCACAATGTCTCTTGATGTCCCTGAGCTGTTGAAGTTACATTAAATTATACAATAATTTATAATTTAATATTAAAAAAACAACTAAATGTTATTATTCTTAATGGTTTCACACACAACTCTGAAAAAATTTCAACAATGTGTCTGTGAATCTACACATCCCTGAGGGGGATGTGTCCAATGTATCCTGGTGGAGATACAACTCATAAAATCCAAAATATACAAGATGTTTTTAAAACTATTAGTTATTGTTATTTACTTAGGTGCAAATGATATAACTAGTAACATCAAAGTTCCACTCCTGTCTGTTAAAGTGATATTTACTGTATAAATTGTGGTTTATTTGGTTTTGACCAGTTTTATTTTTTCCACCATAAGGCTAAATATAGCACTTACACATAAAAATATCCCTAAATATATTACCATATAATGTCATCAAAACCACAGGCTCAAAAGTCTAGCTTCAAGTTGTGTGCTCTGGGCTCAAAAGTGTGGTCTAGGATTGTAGAAATCATCTGTGCATGTGATGGGGGAATGCACAGTGCATGTAGGGGGCGTGGTCTCAGATAGCATAGATATTCAACTGTACTGCATGATATCTGGTTGTTTTAGTCAGGATTATGCTAAAATATTATTTTACACAACTATATTTAAGTTCCATAATAAGAACATACCTTCAGTTTAGTAAATTCCCGGTTTATTCCCGTTAATTCCCATTAATTCCTGTTAATTCCCATGGAAAGTTTCCAACTTTGAAAATTCCCGGAATTTTGCAGAAAACATTTTCCCATTATCTGGACAAGTGTTACTCCGACATGGAGTCAAAGCTCAAAAGATTTTTTCATTGTGATAATTGCAACTCACAACAATTTATTAATAGGTTTAAGAGTTTGTGACTTGGTATGTTACCGCCTCTGGCAGCCACATCTCCAGGAGGCAGAGAAGAGAGCTAAGGGGGAAATAATGTTTTTAGGATGATGTGAATTTAAATTCTGTTTATTTAATTAATTGCATTTTCTGTTTCCTTTTTTATGGGCTTAAGTGCATTTCTGTTTTAATTTTATGGGATAAAGTGACCTCTATGTTTATATTTTTCTTTGACCACTTTCATTGACGCCTGTGTTTTGAAACTTGTGTTCATTGACCCCACCATAGCCTCCTTTAAGCTGTTATTTGTGGCTTTTACAGTGAGGCATATTTCTTTGTGAAGACAGGGATAGTGTTCTTTCATATGGTTTTACATGCCATTTTGTATACAATAAACACTATGTGGGCAGACTAAGTGATGTTTTTCCATGTATCTACACGGAAATGGGAAAGTAAAGTAATAAGTAGTGAAGTTACTCTTCAAATCCAGTAACTAGTAAAGTAATCTCATTACAATTTACAGAAGTAACTAGTAACAATTACTTTTTTTGAGTAACTACCCCAACACTGCCGACCAGTCACAAACATGGAGAAACCCTGCACAGCAGCCTACTTTACCATGGAGGAGCAGACAATTATTCTTCATAAATATGAAGAAGTCAAACATCATCCAGGCCAAAAGCAACACTGTTGCTGCAGCAAAAGCCAGGAAGCAATGCTGGCAGAAAATTGCCATTAGGTTAGTTTAATATTCAACATTAATTTGACATTCAAAATACAAACCTATTATGCGCTTCAGCCATTTGAGTGAATGATGTCAAACCAACTGTATAACATACAGAATAATATGCCACAATGATTATTTTTTAAAGATATATTTTGGTCAATTGGTTTACAATTAAGAAACATGAATAAAATTCTGCTTTTCTGCACTTTTGCTGCGATTACTCTCAAGATGTTCTTATTTAGACTTTTGTCAGGTTTCCTGACACAAGTTCTGAAACTGGAGTGGTGGTAAGGTTATTTATTGTATATGTAAAAAATTGACAAAAAGATATATTTGAAAAATAAGCCTTGTTGCACATGAGTGCCTAGTCTGTATGTTATACAGTTGGTTTGACATCATTCACTCAAACTTAATGTCGCTTGAAAATCTGTACTTTTCGTATAGGATGTCATTGGGGACATCTATCTATTAGGGGTGCTCCGATCAGGGTTTTTGGAACCGATCACTGATTTTTGAAATCAGTATCGACGATACCGATCCCGATACCGATACCAGAGCCTCTATTTTGAATTTGAAGCTTGCTTTTTATAGTGTAGCATTAATGATCAAGTTATTTAATTAGGTTACCCTTGAACCTGTATACAAAGCATTATTAAATTAAAGACATGAGGGTATCATGAATTGACTCTTTTATTTGCAGGAATTTGCAACATTGTACATAGTTGAGGCTCAGCTCAAGACTGTATGCTCCTAAAAAATGAAACAGCTCTACGTACACCACCATGTGAACATTACACTCTATAGAAACTGTAATACATGTAGTTACCTTGCTGTAAAAAAATAACACACACATATATATATATATATATATATATATATATATATATATATATATATTGGTAACAACAACTTTTCTTTCTTTCTTCCTTTCTGGGGAAAACAACTGGGCTTATTAGATAGAACAGGGCATTTATCAGTTTGCTCCTTGTAAATATATAAACATTAAAGGAAATAGCCAAATAAATAAAGTCACACAGTCCTTGTAAAAAAAATAAAAATAAATAGCCAGATAAATAAATAAAGTCAGACAGCCCTCACAATTTCCCTGCAATTAACAAACAGACCCAAAAAGTGCAGAACAAGTGTAGCAAAATACAGTAACAATTATTGTACCTAATACAATAATGTACCTTTTAATGAGGTAGCTTTTTATGAGCTGAGAGAGAGAAAGAGAGGTGTCTAGAGTTCAGACAATGTTTTATTATTTTCTTTGCTTTCCTTTGCAAGCAGCATCACTGGCAGATTTACTTTGAGAAAGATGAGCATCTCTGCATTTTTTGCAGTGAGCTTATTCCTCTTTTCATCGATAATGTTTCCCGCTGCACTAAATAGTCTTTCACTATCAACATTTGTGCACGGTGCACAGAGATAAGCTCGTGCAGCTTGTGCAAGCGATGGAAAGCGGCTTCTATTGTCCTGCCAAAAAGTAAGTGGTGTTCTGTTTTGTGGGATGACTGCCTCAGTTAGGTAGAGATTCATCTGTGCTGATGATGGGTTGCCCGAGTCAACACCATCATGTTGGTCACTGTCATCCAGTAGTTCTGCATACATAGCATGCAAGGAGCCATCTCTTGGTACCTTTTCTGGTGGCTCAGAACCCTTTGCCTCACCACTGTGCTCCTCTTGTGGTCCAGCAGCATCAGTCAGACTCAGAACATGAGAGAGAAGCCCACGGATCTGTTGCTTAAGTTCATCTGAGAAATATCTGTCCTTGTACCTATTTATTAACAAGAGAAACAAAGAAAAGACAAAAAATTAATTGATCTATTTTATGTATGTTGTCATAGGTTATTATGCTATGCTGACAAGTTGTGACAACCATACTATATTATTGCCATTATAAAGTTTTTCATTCACTTTAGCCAAAGCTAGATATGCATCTGAGTTGGAGAGCCTACTAGTGTTGTCTCATTTTTAATTATAAGTCTGAATGTAAAGTTTTAAGTTCAACACGAATGTACCTTCTCTCCCTCCCCCCGTGTCTATCTCAAACGCGCGCACATACTGACCCTGTCCCCCCCCCCCCCCCTCCTCCTCCACCCACACACACACACCCCACACCGACAAAATTTATGAATGATGTACTCACCTCGGATCGAGGACTGTAGCAATGGTGTACAGTGGCTCGGATTCAATATCACTGAATCTCCTCTCTAGTGCGTCCAGCAATGTCGCTTTGGAGGTTTTCACTCCTTGATCAGTGTCCGCTGTTTTCCGCAGTAGACGACGTAGAGCCCGGGTGGCTGGTATCACATCTGCTGCAGAGGCAGATGATGAGCTGATTTGATTTGTTAGCTCTTCAAAAGGGGCAAGCAGGGAAATCATGTTTTCAACTAGTTTCCATTGACTAGCGGTTAACATGGCAGGTAAATCGTAATCTGCTCCATAAGTGCAAAGTGCACGTTTCTCTTCTAAAAGGCTTTGCAGCATATACAGAGTACTGTTCCACCGAGTTGGGACATCCTGCTGTAACCTTTTGGGATCCTGGCCCAGATGTTTCTGGATAGTTTGAAGTCGAGAGTAGGCAAGCTGTTTAAAATGACCAACAATGCGTCGTCCAATTGCAATTATGTCACCAATGCTCCGCTGAGACAAAACCCCCTCTTGCACAACAAGCTGGAGTGTATGCGACATGCACGGCAGGCTTGGCAAATGTGCATCCTTCATGGCCTTTTCCATGTTTCTGGCATTATCGCGTAGGATAACGTGTACTTTCTCCATCGGTATTCCCCATGCTTGGTACATGTCTCTGAACGCACCTGCAATGGCCTCTGCGCTGTGTGATCCAGCAAATTCTCGGGAGTAAAGCACCACTTTTTTGAGCTCGAAGTCCTCATTTATAAACTGCGCGGTCAGGCTCAGCATGGACATAGGAGAGACACTTGAACTCCAAATGTCACTCGTGAAGCTGACTGATGTCACGTTACTCATGAGTGTTTTAATGTGTTCATACACTGTGTTGTATATTTCTGGCAGGCATACATCTGTAAAATATTTACGTCCTTGATGAACATAACGTGGATCCAGGTGGTTCACCAGGCGCTTAAACCCGACGTCGTCCACGACAGACAGAGGCTGATGGTCCAGGCATATGAACTCCATTATTTTTGAGTTTATTTCCTTTTGTTTCTTGCTGTCTTTCTCATATGGCTCTCCTCGCTGCAAAGTCTGTTTAAGTGACAGCTGCGCGAGACCCGACTTGGGCTTGCAGGTAGCTTGCAGTCTGTCCCCTTCTGCCTTTTCAGAGGCCAACATGGTGTACTCGTTATATTCTTTTGCATGGCAGACTTTTAAATGCCGTATTAAGTTTGTAGTGTTGAAATTGCGCGTCTTATCTCCTCCGCGACTGATTCCCTTTGAGCAGACACAGCAAACAGCAAATTTAATGTCCTTTTCTGACACTTTGTAAAACTTCCAAACCGGCGACGCCATCTTAACTCTTCATCTGTAATTGTCTCGCGGTAATTGTGTTGCGCGGGTACTGCGTCACATCGGCTCTTTTGATCGGTGAAAATTAAAAATCCGATCACTTCCGATACCAGGTATATCGGCCGATGCCGATCGATCGGAGCACCACTACTATCTATCAATCAATCAATCAAATAATCTTTATTTGTATAGCGCCAAATCACAACAAAGTTATCTCAAGGCACTTTACACATAGAGCAGGTTCTAAGCCGAACTCTTCAGGTTTTAATTTTAAAGAGACCCAACATTCCCACATGAGCAACAGTGGCAAGAAAAAACTCCCTTTTAACAGGAAGAAACCTCAGGCAGAACCAGACTCCGAGTGGGCGTCCATCTGCATCGACCGGTTGGGGTTGAGAGGAGAGAAAGGAAGGATAGAAGAGAGAAGCACAATGAAAATCAACAATGAAGCTAGAAGGTCTGGGACTGGAATCTGTCATCCAGACGTCTACAGGCCCAGATTACCTGTGAGACGAGAAAGCACAGACAACTCCGGGGAAGAGGTTTAGGTTATTGAATGCAATTAATAGAACGTGAATGTTAATGGATATATAGAGAGAGAGGGAGGATTGCATCTCACTAAAAACTCTTTACTAAGTGCTCCTCTCACGATACGCGCACCAATATCTGCAGGATCTTCTAATGGGCAGGCCATTTTCCAAGAGAACTGATTGGTCAGGAGGAGGTGCTTTTATACTCGTTGATCTCTTATCCAGAACATAACCTGCTCCGGAGCGGGTTAGCCGTTCAGCATAAATTACCATGGTGATTCACCCCGGTAAGAAGTGAACCAGCGTCGTAGGATGGAAAACCCAGAGTTAACCCTGAAGTTGCCTCAATAAGAGAAAATCCAGCTTTGTAGTACAGGCCTCAGGTTAGGGTGTGTCCGGCTCAGTGTTACAGTGCTGGTAGAGTATCTCTGTATTTGGCTTCAGCTGCAGGTTCTGTTTTAGAGTCTGCTGTCGCTGAGCTGCTGCAAAGCGCGGCCCGCCCTGATCCAATAGCAGGATGGGCCTAGTACAAGGCTGCACTCTTCAGACTTACTCCTATAAGGAAGCTTTGAAGTTAAACTTTAGGTGCTGGTAGAAAATAGCAGTTTTCAATCAAAGTAGCCATATGACTTATGACATTTATGATGTGAACTTGAGTGAAGTAAATGTTCCTTGTTCTTGACTGTTGCAGGCAGAGCTACTAATGAGCTGCTCAGTGTGGAGATGAAGGTGAGTGCTGCAAAACCAGTAATATTTATATTAAAGCACTTAATGCTATGATGATATGCCATGACCTTGAATTGGAACAAGCAAGTAAACAAAAGTGATAATATTCTTATCTTTGCTGAAGTCTAAAGATGAGACTGGATGTGTTTTTCATTTACTTGGACCTTTTTGAATGAAATCCAATTTAAATTTAAAGCTGCATTCATTGTTTTGTTTGTAATTTTTTGTCACTTGGAGACAGCAAAAGAAGCTGAATATGATACTGACATATCACCTTAGAAACAGACTAACCTGTTAGCAAACAACTGTTTTGGAAATTGGTATGTATCCACTTCATGAATGTCTATTGGGAAGTTCCTGTTTTGCTCTTGACCAACCCCAGAGGCAAATATCTGACTCTTTAATATCTAAATATTAGATATGTGCCCTGGACAGTGTCCTGAGCACATGACTGCTGCTCTTATTTTTTGATTATTTGTCACTGTGCCTCTGTCTCCTCTTTACTTATCCTTTCTCCCTCTTCTCCTTCTCTCTCGTTCCCTTTCCCTTTCCCTCTCTCTCTCTCTCCCTCAACCCCAACCAGTCAAGGCAGATGGCTGCCCACCTAGAGTCCAGTTCTGCTTGAGGCTTCTTCCCATTAAAGGAGAGTAGGAATGTTGGGTCTCTTCAAATTAAATTAAAGTGAGATGTGTTTTGAGATGACTTTTGTTGTGATTTACGCTATATTTAGCGCTATATAAATAAAGATTTATTGATATCTAAATGCTCCACTATCAGCTAGTTGCGAACCTTTTTTGTTTGTTTGTTTGTTTTTTGTGAAAACAGCTGCCAGATTTTGTTTCCGCAAAACCAAACAAAGAATAAAAGGATAAAAAGCTCATTAGAGCTGAGAGGAACTGCAGTTGGTATTAGTTTGTCACTAGAAGGAGCTCTGTCACATTACATATCATTTGATCCATTGTTTAAATAAAAATATTTATTAGAGCAGCTTTAAACATATAGATATCTAAAGTTATTTTTTAAATGACTTTTCTAAAAAAAAAAGAATCCTGTAGTGTGCTTGGTAGTGTGCTTGTTGCTGCCGTTGTTGTCTCTAATGTTCTACATCTAAAAAGAATGTTTCTTGGACGATGTGGTGAAAGACAAAATTTCCCAGAATATTTGGAGGATATGAGCAATAAAAAATATTAGTGAACTATTATGAATCATGAAGAGATACATTTAAATTAGAAGGGGATGGGGTTTACACATTTGATAAGAAGTACTTTATTAATCCCTTGGAGGGGATATTGGATGTCACCTCACAAAATCAGGTACATACATCAAGGAAACATACAGACTGATAACCTTTGATAAAAAAAAATCTACTGATATTCAACAGTAAACAAATCAATACACAAAAAGTATTAGTATATCTGCAGACAGTCTGAAGTTGTGAGTCCCTTAGTTTGTTGCTTAATACATAGCAGCTGTTAGTAGTTGATGATGATGATGACTCCGGTGGCCACTACGTTTTTCTTAAAGGATACAAAACACACTGAACAAACACAACACATGATCGTTACTATGGAAACATGTAAAGCTAGTTTGTTCGAAGAAAACACTCAGCTTATCCACATTTTTGACACTATCTTAACATTTCCTTTAGGCTTTGCTTTTGTCTGTAGTGTCCTGCTCTGCGCTCTCCCCTCCGCTGCCAAACCGCCAATTCAGCTCTGATGTCAGCACAGAGCAGCATGATTTCTGTGACAGAAACGGAAAAAAACAACATCATAATGTGACCAAAGCAGTCTACGATGTGATCACACCGTGTGATACTGTTCAACTCTTACCTTGCTGTCCTTAGCTTGGTTGCGGGCCTTGGATAAGAGCTCCAGCAAGGCCAGCAGCAGCCCGACGCCCAGTCCCAGGCCAAGGAGGAGAAAGAGGCCTCGTAGGTCGTGGGGCTGCAGGGCCTCAGAAGTTTGAGCCTCATCAGCTCCCATACAGCTGCTGGCCCACCACTTGTCACGTAGGTATGTCAGCTCACCGGATTCACTGAGCTGGAGGATGGCGATGGTTAGGTTTTTAACCCATGGGGAACCTGGAGGAGCAAGGAGGAGACCTTTAGAACCTGGCTGAAGGGATTTGCTCCCATTCAGCCACAAAAGCATTAGTAAGCTCCAACAGTTCATCCCAAAGGTGCTGGATGGGGAAAAAGTGAAGGCTATGTGCAGTCCTAAAGGGAGCTCTGATTCAGAGTGCCGGGTTGTGTGTCAAGTTCTTTTACAGAAAGTTGTGGAAATCTGTAGGCAAAGGTAGCTGTATACTTTTGGAGAAGCAGATTTTGAAGCATTGGCCCATTGCAACATGATACAGCATAACAGCAACAATGACAACAAGCAGGAAACTGACTCCAGCAGACACAGAATGACGTTAGCATTTATTTGGAATTGTTTTTGTGTCCTCCTGATGGATATAAGTCTAATATTCACTCTCCTTGTGGCTCTAGTTTGACCTCTATCAGCTCATGAGCAAAATATCTGACTCCTTAGCTGCTGAATGTTCCGCTGTGTTCACCAGCAGGTCTCTAAGTTTGTGTGTCTGATGTTTGGTGCTGAGCAAGTAGTGTACAGTGAGTTTATAGAGCTTTTTCGCTCACAAAATAGCTGCTTGTTGCTGCTGAAACCGGGTTTTTGAGATCTGTGAGACAAAACAGTGAAGTTACAAAACCTAAGAGTGGCTTAAAAGCTCTATAAAGCTGGAGGAACTTCAGATTTGGTGATAATTCGGTTTTCTCCTACAAGCAACAGCTTTCACATTATTCATGTATTATTTGATCCATCATTGATTGAAAAAAAAATATTGATTGGTGCAACACTGAAGACACTGTGTATGATCATGGATACGTCATTGGTGCCACCATGGACAACAAATAGCTTTAATTCACAGGGAACAGTCTCAAGAAAAATGTATGATTCCAAAATTATTTGAAATAAAAATACAATTAGTGACCTGAAGTAATAAAGGACAATTTGTCACAGTACAGGCTTCATTGTTTCACCATGCAGTGTAAAACCATCTGTCTTTCAAAAAAAACCCATCCCAACACACTGACTCACCCAGGGGTGCTGCAATCGAGTAGGCTCTCATAGCTATGACTTCCTGGGAGCGGGTCAGTTGACAGTAGCGAGCCACTGCCAAATCCAAGGACACTGCTTCACCGATGAAGGCAAAGTTTCCCTCCTGGGCACGACGATAACCCTCCTCCATGCTGGACACATAGCTCTTCTTACGCTCCATGTGCTGGTAGATACGCCGGTAGGCAGCATTGTTGGAATTCTGTGTTGGAGGGAAGAATGAAAATCATAATATTTAAATCTTTTCACGTCGTCAACACTGTACTCTGAATGTACAAAATATCAGCACATTTAGTTTTATCAATCTGTCTCAGGGATTATGAACCAGCTCCCAGCCAGTATGTCCATGTGGGCTCCACATAGGTTTAATGCGGGCTACTTGGGTACTGAGAGGGCATGGGCTTGAACTGGGCAAATTTTGCAGGTCCCACATGGTTTCAGTAACATGGGCCCCACATGTGAAGCCCATGTGGGCTGGCTAAATGGGCCCCATTTAAGATCCATTCTGATCCCACTTAGACCCCATATGAGCAAACATATGTCTGGTGTAACTTAACCATTTGGGCCCCACCTGAAACCCTGTCAGAATCCACTTGAAGCCCATATGAGAAAACACAGGAGGGGCCACCATGGAAACTGCAGTTAAACAGTTCCAAAACGGAAGCCATCTTAGTTGGCACACCACATCAGCTCCGCTCTTCCACCGTCACCAGTATCACCTGCTCTGGCCAAAACATCCCCCTTTCCTTATCTGTCACCATCCTGGGTGTTAAAATGGACCCTCAACTCCCCTTTGACACCCACATCAAACACCTCTGTAAAACATCTTTCTACCACCTCAGGAACATCGCCAAACTCTGTCCAACACTCACCCTGGCAGATGCAGAGAAGCTCATCCACGCCTTTGTCTCCTCCAGACTGGACTACTGTAATGCACTCCTCATCGGGATCTCTGGCAAGAGCATCCAGAGACTGCAGTACATCCAGAACAACGCTACCAGGATCCTGATGAGGGTGCGCAAATATGATCATATCACCCCCATCCTAAAATCCTAAAACCCTTCACTGGCTCCCTGTCCCACTCAGAATTGAGTACAAGGTCTCCCTCCTCACCCACCAGTGCATTCACAGACACCAGTGCATGCCCCCCTATACCTTAAAGAACTCCTCACCCCCCAGACCTCCTCACGCACCCTTCGCTCTAAAAACTAAACACCCTCCAAGCCCCCAGAGCCAAGCTCTGCACCATGGGTGATCGGGCCTTTTCCTCTGCAGCCCAGAGGCTGTGGAACGCCCTCCCTGACCACCTGAGGGCCCCACAGACTGCAGATGTGTAAAAAACGTATCTTTTTACTAAAGCATTTTGCTAAGTGTCTTTTATATGTTCTCTTTTAACCTTTTCTTTTCTTTTTTTCTTTTCTTTTTCTGCTCTGTAGCACTTTGAGATTGTTGAAATGTAAAGTGCAATACAAATTAAATGTATTATTATTATTATTATTAAACCTACTTGGGACCCATATTTGCAGCCCAAATTGAACCCTTATGGAACCCACATGGACATGCTGGCTGGGCTGTGGTTAGCAACTACTGACTGTACCTTAAAGAAATGCATGGTGGAACCAGCTTCCACTGTGCCATAATCTATCACATCTTGGTTGGCGAGGTCCTCAAAGCTCTTGATGGAGACGTGTTTGCTATTGGAGTGCAGAATGGAGTTGAAGTTGGCAAAGTAGCAGGCCAGCAGCAGTATAGCAAACAGCCACCAGATGGCACTGACTAGACGTCCAGACAGTGCTTTAGGGTGAGGACCAGCGCCTAGGAAGACAGACCATTAGACTGTGCTTAGAGCAGAGCAGCAGTGCTTTTAAAGCCAAAATTATAGTTTTTGATTTAAATCGGGGTTGAATTCAATTTGAATAATGTATGAATATGCAGATGTAAAAGATGAACATTTTGGATACATTAGTCAGTACTAGCACAACACAGCCCAGTGTTAAACAGAACTGTCGGTATATTGTAGGTAATGTAGGCATCAGGTGGAAGAATGTTTGGATTGAAAAGACAATATCTCTGGTTCTGTTGTATTCATTTTGATTCTTCTTTTTTAACTGTCACAGGAAAGAAAAATAAGATACAATGGATTCAACTCACAGTAATGACACAAAAACTAGGTGGTGTATCCTTAAAATGGTAATTAGTAAAGAAGGAAGACTAGGACAGCAATCCAAATTCAGTTTTTACATTGAAAATTAAAATCTCTTCTTCAGCGTCTGTACAGGCAATTCCACAATAAATATAATAAAACAGGTGGAGTTAATTATGGACATCCACACCTGGACAACAGCAGGGGGAGCTACAATCATATGATGTAGGTTACTAACATAATATTACAGGAGTCCAATGAGCCTAGCTTAGCATGAAGACTGGAACTAAGGGGAATCATCTCACCTCTAAAGCTCTTCCTGGTGGTTTAGGATTAGGTTAGATTCAGCTCAGTTAAGAATCTAACCAGAGGGTGCAAACAGAGACACTGGGGCTCATGTGGTACCTGCACCAACATCTGGAGTTACATGCTAGAACTATTTCTTGATATGTGCAGCTTCCTGAAGTCTAATATCAAAACTTGCACAATAGTCTAAGACAGTGCACAGTAGTACTGGGTGGATGGATACACTATTAAGCAATTAAGCCTGTTTTACTAAAGGTTAAACTACTCCTTTAAAAGTAACGAGTGTTCAGTATGTTCTGACAGAGCAGAGAAAGAGACAGCTGGCAACACTGTGTGTTTCTCTGCCTGTGCTTCAGCTGGGTTACCTTGCAGGGTGAGAGCTCCTGTGATGTACCAGAAGCTGTGCAGCAACGTGAAGCTGTGCTCCTCTGCGTCCGGCTCTGCCCATTCAGAGGGACTGATTCT
Source organism: Scomber japonicus (assembly GCF_027409825.1). Classification (NCBI taxonomy): domain Eukaryota; kingdom Metazoa; phylum Chordata; class Actinopteri; order Scombriformes; family Scombridae; genus Scomber; species Scomber japonicus. The sequence continues at coordinate 1,853,975 of NC_070581.1, forward strand.
GGGAGGACGGAAAAAACAAGAGCACTGCTAAAGCTGCACCAGGCAAGATTCCTACCTACAAAAAAAGACCTGTATGCCATCAGCTGCTGGAATATAACTGGTTTGTGTGGTTACTGGAAAAGTAACACAATAATATAAGGGCATCTGCCATATACAATCCTCGTTTAAAGAACATAAAAATGATTGTGATTATTGTTTGTGAAATGTATATAGGAGCTGGATCTGCATCCCACACTGATCAAGGCATTATAGAAACTCATGTTGATTTATATTTAAAGGTTTAGAAATCAGGGACAATGCACATTAAAAAAACATTTTGTAAACATGCCAGAATTAGCCAAAAGGTTGATACAGTACCTACATATCTGGAATATTAGTCATAATTGGACACAGATAAAGTGTTAGCAGCAATCTTTCAGGTTCATTGCATGTCACACTGTGAGGGATGGGTCAATCAATCAAACAGTGAAGTTTCATGCTCTGTACTGTACTGACCTGCCCACAAAGAATATGCAGAGCCCAGTCAGCAGGAATGCGATGAGTAGACCCACCCACATGTCGGTGGAGAAAGGTGACAAGAGGCTGAAGGCGCTTTGTTCAAAGGCCACGTCTTTGCGCAGGATGAAGCCAATGCCTGTTTGCATGAAGGGGGTGGTCATGTCCACAAACTGCTCTCTGACTGCAGTCAGGGTCAGTGGGGCCACAGCCAGGTCAGCCTCCTGGGAGATGGAATGGGCACATATAATCATTTTTTAAGAAAAACCTAACTAACGTATGACATGTTGGGAATTGTGGGGCTTAAGCCTCACATACTGTTTATATTCTGACTCATAATTAGTCTCTATGCCAGTTCACATTAAAATGTCCCATTAGTATTTAATAATGTTTGATTAATCTTATGGAAAAAAGATATTCAGTCACTACATTATCATCCAAAAGAACATTTTCAGAATTCAACATGATTAAATGCTGATTTCTGATTTTTTTAAATATTTGCATATATAAAAATGTGTATTAGTTACACGAAAATACTGCATTTTTTAAAATATTATGGGTCAAATTAGGAAAAGCCCATCTAAAAAATGGGTAAAATGGGTTGTATTTGACCCTGAACAGTATGTAAGGGTTAAAAAACAGGCTCATGATCCAGAATAATGTATGTAATAGATCATATGACATACAGTTTATCACATGTCATTCACTGTATCCCGTTTTGTATGTATGGTCTAACCCTTCCCCATCAGTGACTTACCCCTCTGATGACCTCACCAATCATGCCGTTCCAGTTCCCACTGGAGTCCATGGCTCCGTAGCGGTTGTCCTTCACCAGGTGCAGTTTGTAAGTGAAGCCCAGCTTCTTGGAGAGCTCAGATATCAGGTCGATGCAGTAGCCCTCGAGCTCTCCTCCAGAGCCTTTGCTCATGGTGTATGGTTCTTGCTGAGGGAGGGAGTAACGGGAATACAATGCATCAGATATGAAGAGGATATGAATTTAAAAAGAGAAATAAAAATGAAGTCAAGAAATCACTGCTGGTGAATAATGAACTGAATTTTGGTGATTTTCATGTTTTACAAGATGCATTCATTACAAACTTCGATAGAGGTACCATGTGCAGTTGCATGAAATAACTGATCATTCAGAATAATTCTGTTTTGTTTAACCATGTTTTAGTTTTGTCCATTACATTATCTGCATTACTTAAACCATTCTGTTTGGATGTCAAAGTGACTGGGCTGAAATGTTGCAAGTAATCCCTCATTAAATACAAATAAATACACATGGTCAAAGTTGAAGGTGTCTGAAAGGCCTGACATACTTTTCACCAACACGTGTGCATCAGTTATGGAACATGAAAGAAAGAGAGAGAAAAAGAATACCTTTATAGTGGTGATGGACAAGTCCTTGGCATCTAGAGTGGACAATCAAACACAACAGTATATTTTGGGTTCCTGTAATGAAGTCAAAGTAATCAAGCAGTACAAAGATGAGAGGATTTAGTTCTTTGGCTGACTAGTTTTCAGGTTTCAAGCTTAAGTGTGGAGCAGCTTCTGAAAGCCTAATGAAGCATATTGTTTGCTTTGAGTCTCAGTCATGTGCTGTTCTCTCTGCCACAGCAATAAATAAGCCAAACAACCACTGAGGGACAATGGATGTCTTGTTGTCAGTTGTTTTTTAGGGGACCTACAGAAAGGGGCTCCACGCTGATGGGACAGTTGCAAGGTACAATGAGGGGAGTATCTAGGGCTCTGTGGGGTATCAAAGGGGGGATCCGCCCTTAAGGACGTGTTCCGGCAAAATTATTCAACCCCCCTTTTACCATGTAATCAGACCAGGGGATGAACCCCCCCACCACCACCACCACCACACCCCCTGCCCTGACACTGACAGTTGTTTTCCTTTTGCCGTAACTGTGACCAATGGCATTCCCAGCATGTCCAGCAGGACCTAACATGCCCTGCCAGGGTCAGTCAGAGAAAGGAAGGGGGGGTTGAGCGGAGGTGCCAGGGGTTCAAATTCTTCATAATTGCATGCGATAGCAAAAGCCGGCCTGGTTGGGTCATATAAAGCCCATGACACTGTCAGCCTCCTCTAGAGAGGATGACAGGACCTACGATCTGCGGAGATGCCTGTCAGCTCACCGCCTGCCTGCAGAGTCTTCTCCCCACATGGTTAATTGATTTATCACAGTGCTTTCTAGACCACAGCAAGGCATTAGCCCCTCCACTGGTGAGAAATGGGCTGCTGCCACATTGGATGGTGTTCCCCCCTGTGCTTTGATAAGACTCCAACAGTCCAGCAGTGCCAACGGGGAAAGAGTCAAATGTGAGGAATGATTTGGGAGCGTGACCTCTTTTCCTAGTTCTGCCAGAGCCTGCTGGCAGAAAGCCAGAGCTTTAGCTACACAGGCAGCTTGTGGAGGCAGGGCTGCTCTGGAGGAGCTCATTGGTTGACTGAAACTTTAATGGGTGGAGTCATTGAGCAATTCGGTTTTTCAGAATGTAAGTTGACCAACTAGCAAAAATTTTTGACAGAAACAGAATTAATAGAATCAGCAGGAATGGCCTGATAAATGATGACATATTATTATACTGTTATATGGTCTTTAACAATTTTACTCTTGTGAAGCACTTTGTGATCTTGCTCTAAGTGCTATATTGTATTGATTGTATAACTCATGTTTTAACCATAGTCTAGTCATAGTCTTTCTCAAGGCAAGAAACAGTATTTGGACAAAAGATAAAGGAGTGTGAAAAGTGTGTTTTTTCAACTTTTTAAAAGGTCAAATTTCCAGAGTGACAGCTTTGCACAGTAAAACTGTGACTGTGACTTTACTGTGACTTCTAGAACATGTCAGTCAGTCACAACCCATTGTGGTTAGTAGTTGACACCCAAGTGTCAAAAATGTGACTCTATAGCAGACCAGCTTTGTACCACAGGCTTAGTAGAGTCAGCCTGAGAGTTCTTTTTTTCTCCAAAGTCTCGTTTTCAGCACAAAAACTTGGCAAATATGATGTTATATCATGTTATGTATGGCAAGGCTGGTTGTTCTTTTAAGTAAGCAGTTATTGAAGATATGTAACTGGACACTAATCCCAGTCTCCTGAATGAAAGATTGATGCACTACACACCCATCCACCACACCCACCTACATACCAGACACTGTATTAGCACTAAATGTCAGCACTGAATGCAAACCTAGAAGGACAAAACTGTCCATTATGAACAGAAGTCTTAAGAATAGCTGGGCTTAAAGAAATACTTCCAGCTCCTGAGCCAGAGCTAGTAAAGAAAGTTGGTGACACTGTTTTGAGTGTTTAGAAATGCCAGCATGCAGATCACAGCAAAGTGCGCATGAAAAAGGAGAAATGGGTCATGCTACATAAGAATAATAGAGAAATAAACTCTCATAGGAGTTGATTGGCAACAGGATGTTCTGTTGCTATGTCAACCAGTGCGTTGCTACGGTAGTAATGCGCTGGTTGACCAATAACATTTATTCATATGTTCACCGTTTCCACAATGTATGACTGAGTTTAGTAGGTTAATTAATCAGATTCCTGAGATTTCATGTTGCACATTCATAACCAAGTAAATAATTAAATGAAATTAAATATACAATTATAGTCTCCTGAGTATTCTATGGAAAAGGAACTTGTGGTTAATCCATTACACGGTTCAAAACAGTGTTATGTACGTGCATCATAGCCAGATACATCATATTATGCTGGGGGAGCTGACTCTGTAACTAGGCACCACCCTCTTTCCTGTGCCAATGCACATGGAGGGAAAGTCACTTTGAGCAGTGGCTTGTGTTTGTTTTTGTGTGTCCACTGCTGTTGAGGGAGGTGAGCAGTTAGTATGATTCACAGGAGAGGACAAAAAGCACTATGCGAGCAGTGCTTACGTGCTGATTGTAATTGTGGCAATGTCACATTTCACAGATTAACATTATTATTATTATTATTAACTGCAGAAATATTTGCAAATTGTACAGAACTCTCATGCTAATGTTTTGATCAGTGAAATGTGTCAAAATGACATATGAGGAAATTATCTCAAACTGCAAATAGCAGCGTACATGTTTTAAATTTGATAAAAGTTTTTCTGATATGACTTTCTTGACAGATATAAGCCAGATTGTTGAACATATTTTTATATAATATAAATAATATATAATAAAACCTTTTGATATATAATTAGTGAAGACATCATTATTAGATAACACATGTGGTGTTTGGCCTGGAAAAGAAACATCAGTAACAGGAACTCTAGCGGAAACATAAAGAGAATTACTGTGAAACTGGTTCAATTTTGCTCCATCACAAGTAAATTATACTTCTATTATTTTATATTGTGTTGATCCAAATATAACTATTTCTAACGTTGTTACAGTGTCAGTTGTGTGTGTGTGTGTGTGTGTGTGTGTGTCTTACCTGCAGTGAATGACCATGCTGCCACACAGAAGATTAAAGTCACACAGCCTGTCATGTTGTCACGAGCCTGAAAATATCACTGATAAATCATTTTCTCTGAGTTTATCTGTCAAATTCAGTCTAACCAAGAACATAGAGCAAATATTTTATGGTTAAGAATGTGAAAATTTACAAAAAAGTGTCCTTACCTCAGGCGCAGTGTGGATTAAAAAACTTGACTTCTGTGTGAGGGATGACACCAGGAAAGAGTATAAGAAATTCTCAAGAAATCTTCCAAGTGGGTGCGGGGAAGAGTTGTGTGCAGTAGGGCATAGTGGGGGTTTATATGGGGGAGGACACAGAGGGAGGAGACAGTAGGGCATAGTGGGGGTTTATATGGGGGAGGACACAGAGGGAGGAGATAGGAGCCTGAAAGACTGATAGAATCCCATGAGGTTGAGGATGAGGGTTTGGTGGAATAAAATGTTATTAAAACACTGTACTTCAGACTGTGATGTGTGTTTTAAATTATCTCACCATATACACTAATGCAAAGAAATGAAATGAATTACAATATGCTACTGTATACAGTAAGTTATTATACAAGCAGTTTAGGGGTTCCCAGGGGGTCTGACGGTTACCACACTTGTTTTTGTATTACATAACAGGATCTCCATAAAAGGAGGTGGACAGGGGTGAATGGTCTATGGAAGTGGGAGGCAGTGGGGTAGGGTAGGTGGGGTGGGGTAGGGGGGACTTTGTGGATAGGAAATCCCACACAGTCAGAGGAAGAGATTTGGTTTTGGAGCTCACTTTCTCTCCTTCCTGCCTAACCCTGAGGGACTCTTCTACATATTGCACTGGAATAACTATTTTGTGCAGCTGTGGGAAGTCTGAACAAATGTCAACCTATTGTTGATGTCTTACATTTGAGCTTAGGGCTGTAAATACAAATGTAAGCAATCAAAGTAGTTTGCACTATTCTCTGGTTAAGTATTAAGACCAAAATCACAAACTCAAAGATTACATCATCTAATATCTTGGTAATAATATCCACAAAAGGCTGTCTTGTTTCTTTGTCTCCTAAAAGTTTTAACATATGCCAACAAAACAAATTGATTTATTTCCACAAAATCTTTGAAAACAGGCAGTGAATTCATCTAAAAAGGAGGGGCTGCATTTACTCTTTGAGACAAAGACATTCTCTAAGGCCTGAAGTGCAAAACAGGACTTGGAGGTTTCAGTTGAAAGGCCAAGCCATGCCAAATAGTCTAGATAAATACGGCTTTAAGAGGGGCTCAGTGGTTTTCTTGGAATCCTAATGAAGCTGTCTTTTGTGTTTGTGTGCTGGCTGGAGCGGAGTCTGTGGCGCTAAAATGAGCATGTCGCGCTTCAGAAAGTCTTACAGAACTTAAAAGGAGGCCTGGCAGTGTCTGACAGCTCACCAGAGGTGGCTGTCACTTCTGGAAACCACAGACTTGACAATGGACAAGCCTTTGACTGACAATCTGCGTCCTGAGAAAGCTGCAACGCTTCTTAGGTTTGAAGATGTAGGATTAGAGTTTTAGGGTTAGGGTTAAAGGAGTTTTAATATTTAAAGTAACTTTGATCCAATCATTGTTGGCCACATCTAGTACAATTCAGATTGTGTGCTTATTATTACAGAATTGATCAGTACTCCAGGGGGCTTTTCAGAGAACTGATTCTGGGACATTTTTATTAACTTCCTCAATTGTATGCATAAATCAATTTCTATCAAAGTTATTATATTAGTTATCCAAGCGTGTGTGTGCTGTTTAAAAGACATTTCAATTATACCAAGGACTCTTCCAAATAGTTCAGAATATTTTGGAGGAATTTACAAAACCTATGATGAAGATTTTATTCCATAGTGACACACTAGGATTTAAGAAAGTCAAAGTAAATAGTTTTGCAGCCTAAAAAAAAAAAGATCTTGGGTGGCAAGTGATGCTAAAAAGATGTTTTTCTCTCCTTTAATGACTGACTGAGGGTTGTTGTCTCTTCTGCAGCCTCGAGTCTTTCTACTGGAACATTCTCCCTCCTGCAGGGGGTCTGCTGGGTTTTTGCCAGGGAGGTTGAGAGAGGTGACGGCTGGTAAACACAGACCCAAGTAGAGTCCATAATTAGAGCAGCGAGCAGACTGCCAAAACCAAGGCCAAAGGCTTTTACATGTCAGCTTGAATAAGACTCATTTTAATTGGTCTGCTAACGGCTCGTCTTTGTCTCCCAACTAAGACAACTGTTAATTGATCAACTGTAAAAAGAAGTCAATGAGCCATGAAACCTTGCATTAATATTCATTTGAGATTTATTCAGGTCATAATTACACATTGTTTGAATTAAATATGTTCCCTAAAATTTTGCACAAAGAACTGGTATGGCAGTGCAAACAATACAGCAGGTCAACAAATAAATGTGCTTTGATACAGATCATTTCCATCTTGCTTTAGTACCAAGGACCAATGAGAATACAAGGATTCAGATATGATGCTCTTGCGAGCATCATCAAACAATCTGAAAAAAAAGAAAGAAGTATGGAATATTAACAAATCTTCATATAAAAAAATCTTTGTAAAATAAAGCACAGCATTAGGATAAACATTACAGTGCATAAAACACATGCAGTGAAATAAAATAGGCTAAAGTCAGTGTGGAATAGTCTACCAGTGATCTCAGTGCTTTGACATGCCACAGATCAGGAAAGTTAGTCAAATGTTGGCAGCTTGGTCGAATTACAATGTAAGCACTACACGAAAAATACTAAAAATAAGACCTTTCATCCTGCATTGTAGGAATAATTCCTTTCTATTTTTTCACATGAGACAAGTCACAGCTTTTAGCATCAAACTGTACATTATGTTTAACATGATACCATGCCATCATTTTCAAAATATTGCTAGTGGATGTATGGTCTACTGATGATAATAATGCCTTGACATTAAGTAGGCTAAATTTCAACTTACTTAAAGCATACCATGACAGTTCAAGTGAGTGAAAAGAATCGATCTATTTCTATTGCTACTGTATGATCATGTTCCAAAAAATACTCAAACATAAGAGTAGATGTCAACATAAAGAGTCATATAAAAACTCCTGGTATTTTTCACTAAATACATTCTGGCATTTATCTAACATTTGGTGCAAACCGATGACAGAGCTGCAGTCGTTGCTTTTAGTTCCTCCAGAACTTCAGGACGATGTTTACTGAATGTGAAAGTTAAATAAAAAAACATTTTGTACAACCTCAAGATGCAGAAGTGATTGTTCATGTGTTACTGATTCAGAGGAGCAGTTTGCTGCAAGATTGGTTGAAATAATGTACACTGTGAACTGTTTTTCTGTGAGATATTCTGTAGGATATGCAACTTTTTCTAAAAAAGATTTCTACTTCTACTACAAAAGCAGACTGTATTCCAAACAAGTTTCTAGCTGTATCTCTCACACTCAGTTCCAAGTCAGCCAGTTCTTAGAGTTTGAGCATGAAAAAGACTTCGCTGTTGTCAGGGTCTGGGGATAACTGGGTCTGTCTAGGGGAGGGGGATCCTAGAGGGGTGAGCTGACTCAGCAGGTCCAGGCTGGTGCAGGGACTCCGGGCCATGCTACACGCCCCTTCTGGGTTACCCCGCTCCTCAATGGGGCTAGCATTACTTCCACTGCCAAAGCTACCAGTCAGGCTAAAGCTTGCACTTCTGCCCTGGACCAGGCCCTGGAGCCTTTGCCTTTCTTGGGCCTGCTTAGCCCTGTTTGCAATGTACCGCACCCTGCTTTGGCTCCTCGAGGAGGTCCTCCGCACCAGGTTCTCATCCACCGATTCCACTTGAGACTCTTGAGGCTTGTTTTTAGGGGTGAAGTCACTAGCAGTCAGGGGCTCCACATCAGTGAGCTTCCGTAGTTGTTCTGTCAGATCGCTGGATGGTCGGGACCTCAGTGCGCTGCCTCTGCGCAGCTGGTCCCTGGTTGGCCTGACGATGAAGCTACGGCTGATGCTGCGGTACTTGCTGTCAAAGTTACAGGAAATATCCTCAGAGGTCAGATCCCCAAGGCTTTTGGACATGGAGGCTGTAGCTGTTGGGGATGTAGCAGTTGGGGTTGTGGATGCAGAGGAGGACCTGCTGGTTGATGATTGTTTGAGCCCTTCCATGTAGAGCCGGCTCCATGTGTGCCTCCTTTGAGTCAGTCTGCTGGGAGAATCCACTGAAGATTCCTTGGGGGGTTGCAGAGGGCGGGGCTTGAGCTCATCGATGGAACACTCATTCTGCTGAAGATTGGGGTTTGACTTGCTCTTGCTCACTCGCAAGGCATCGTAAGAGACTAAAGCTGAGTGCCGGAAGTTGACCCAGTGAGGGTCGCAGGTGCTGCTGGCGGTGGGCAGGCTCTTCCTAGCCAGGTTAGGCAGGGACAGGTCGATGACGGTGTCACTGGAAGAAATGCTAGAGGAAGAGGACATGCTGTCTCTGTGGCTGCCTGGCTCCAGCTTGCTCCAAAGGCGGTCATTCATGGTGGCATCTGTACAGACCTCTGGTACTGCTGACTGGGCCTGCCCAGCTGAGGCTGCAGGCACCCGAAAGTGGCCCTGACTTTTTGTTCTTCTTACTGGTGTGTGCGATGAAAGATTGCTGAAAAGTGCTCTCCTGGCCTGTGTTGTCTGAGCTGCAGGGACTACAGGGGTTCCAGTGGAGGCAGCTGCAGTAGGAGAGTCACCTCTGTGGTCAAACTTCAACTCTTCTGTATCATTTTTCCTTTCTGTAAGAGTTTCTAGGGTTCCCCTTTGGCTTGGTGTAGGGTCCATGGATGAACGAGTGCTTCTGTTGGTTTGGGTATCTTGGCTGCACTGTGATGGGTCAGCAGGGCTCACCAGAGGAAGTGTAGGGAGCTTGTTAGGGTCCCTGCTCACTTTGACAGGGCTGTCCACCACCCCATTTGAAGGAACAGTCGATGGGGATTCTGCTTTTTTTGCTGTGGATGGTGAGTGCAGTGGTGGTGAGGAGTGATATGAAGACAGGCTGTCTTCTTGAGTGGAGAGAGAGCGGGTAAAGCGTGTGTTCCTGGCGTCTCCAGAGTTTATTGCAAGAACTGGAAGAGGGGGAGCTGGTCTCTGCACTGTGGAACAATCTGTGGAAAGAAAGACAATACAGAACTTTACCACTGTTATGAATTGTAAAAGTGACATCTGTTTCTAATGAGTGTGGGTGCAGATACTGCTAAGGGCATCAGGTATTGTCCAGATGTGGCTGATCCACATTTGGCTAAATGCAGTTTGCTGGTCTGCTCTATTTTTTCACTGTGATGAGCTAATGCTGCCTCATGGCTTCTTGTTTTATAATGAATGCATTTTAATGTGAAGGCGGGGGCAGACCTTCAGAGTGACATAGGCAATGACAATACCAATTGGTGTTACCAAACTACTAAAAATAAAAAATAATAATATTACTCCATTGTTGAGCAGGTTGGTGGATGTTGGGTAGTTGTGTCTGAACATATTTCATTTAAAGTTAAGAACTGTTGTGAAGTTATAACTTCTTGTTACCTTGGATCATTGAATAATTAGTCTTACACAGAGAGGTTTATACATTTTACTTTTGGAGTTACTGATGAAGCCACTCCAAGTGTCCATAACAATAAAATATTTAACAGATAGTTTGACCAAAAAAAAATCGAAATTCATGGTACACTGACTATCTTTTTCCAGATTGTTCAAGTGTATCACACTTCATCAGGAAAAAGTGTGCACAGCTGTCATTGAGGCAGCTCTGTTGTCTGTTTTACTTTGTTTGTTGATAAGGGCCGTGGAATATATTTGAAAGATAGAAGAGAAAAGCAAGTACAAGACCCAAGATTATTGGGTCAAATTGCTGTTTCTAATGTGAAGAATGAACTTTCATGTTCAAACATTAAAGGGTCATTTCAGGTTTTTCCAAGCTGGTTTCTATAATTGAACCATCATTTCTAGCAGTTACAATAACATTGTGCCCACCAAGTTCTGAGATCTGCGAACGTGAAAACATCACTACAACAAAATTCAACAATGTACATATGTATGAGAATTGCAATTCTCATCTTGTACACAAAAAAATCCATTTTTATGAATGTCATGCTAACAGAACGAAAAAGGCCCAACTGAACTGTGTGCACATGCTAGATTTATCATGTAGTTCATCTTCAAAAAATGCTGAATGACTAAACAACTATCCTCTTAAGACAAGCTGACCAAAAACAACTTAAACCAACTGTGGGGTAAACACAATAACTCAGTAAAGGGAGGTGCAGTCTGTTTTACTTCAAACATCTCTGATGGTGCAGCAGAGAGGCAGGAACAAGACTGAACAATGCTTCAGAATGAATGCAGTTAACTTTTTTAAATGGTCTGGTGCATAGTGTACTCTAGTAAGACACTAAAAATAGCACCCAGGTGAAACAAAAAGTAAAGATATTTGAAAACTATGTGCCTACAATTACTGCAAGTTAAATAGTAAATGAAATGCACTTATAAATTACTTCTATCTTCTTCAACATGATGACCTGGACATCAAACTGTGTCCCACTCTACCTCCTCAGCCACAGCTGCCCCATCATTACAAATGGTACGTCAAAGCTGAACTGGAGAGCCAGTCTGTAAACAGCAGCAGATGTTTACAATCGGTAATTTTACTGTTACAATTAATTTCCTCTTTTATTTGTTAAAAACTTTCCTCATCATCATCATCATCTCACTGCTCATGTTTCTTAACCTATCGCTTAACATTGTGAGTAGGGTTCAGTGTTATTAACACTGATAGGATGGGCTGCAAACTACATAAATAAGACAATTGAATCATGTTGAAGTTTTAACAAAGTACTAGACATAATACATTGAAGTGATATAAACTGTGTGCACTATGAAGTGAATTTTGTCATCAACTAAACCTTTTCTACTTTGCACCCCCATTGTGAGACATGATGTGAACAGAATGAAAAAAAAAAGCTGACATGGTGCTTTCTTTACTTTCACAGTTTCAAGAATGTGAAAGAGGAGAGAAGTATAGATTTCAAACCTCTGCCAACCCTGACAGGAAGAAAACAAAACCCCCAGCGGTAACATGTGAGATAGAGAAGGATGGGTGAAGTGAAGGTGAAGGTGCACAGGATGCATTTAAAGGTTACATGCATTCAGTAGTTTACCTGGCTCTGGTCATCCCCTCAATTCTGCACTAGGAACAGAGAGAGCGTGCAAAAGGGACAGAGAGGAATAAAAGGAGTTTAGCAAAAAAATGGGAAAAAAGAGGGAGAGTAGAGGGAAGGAAATGGCTTACAGAACAGAAAATCATTTTAACAGGAGAGAGATCATGGACTGATCTCCAAATCAACACAAGAACAAACATCAGAGCATTTGTTTCACACTGAAATATGAGCAAGGAGAAGTAAAGTTGCTCAGATACAGATTGGTGACAAATTCGAGGACGTAAGTAAGATGTGGGGCCACTATGTTCCACGAGAGCAGCTTTAATGGGCCTTAAGACTGATTCTGAGTGTGAACTCTACAGGAGGGATGAACAGATATCACCAGATTTGGTGTTTGTGATGGAGAGCGCTGTCTAACACAGTTGTTCAGTTGTGTTGAGATGTCATATCATGTGATTCACATCATTTTTATACTCATCAAACCATTCAGTGAGCCCTCATGCTCCATTAGTGGGGGCATTGTTATCCTGGAAGAGACCACTCCATGCCATCAAAATGCCCCCCAGAGTATAACACAGCCACAAGACCCCCTTACTATAGGGGTCAAGCATTCAAACCTATACCAGTTTTTCCTTAAATGTGTCACCAATCTGTAGAAAGTTCATCATATGACTTACTAAAAAGTAGCCAGCATCATATGACTCAGGGTCAGGTCAAAAATCTTAAATTCAACTTTTGAAGGATACTTGGACCACGTTTTCCCCACAAGATTAAATGTGATAGTAACAAAAGCAGATTCATCACATGATAAACAGGGAGAGTGGGTGTGGGGAGGAACAGCTGTTGGGAGGAGAGGGTCTTCATCTGGGTGCAGCTGACATCAGTGTCATGTGACTCTCATTACACAGGCACGACGTAGTCTCCAACTAATGTATAATTCAGACTTGAACTGAGTGGTAAAGCACTAACTAAGCTTTAAGATATCACTGTGCTGTAGCTTGTAGTTTGAGTTAGAGTGGACTGCATTATGTTCAAAGGTATTCAATTTTCTTCATCACATATGTAAAAGAGACAAAATATCATCAAGAAGGTATTTATTGCGTTATTAGATTTCCCTTGAGTCACTCAGTCTATATGTTGACCAGGCAGATGTTTTCTGATTAGATTGGGCAGATTAAATCAAATTTGCTCAGATTAAAACAGGCTATTAAAGCCAAGACAACAATAGTGATAATGCTGTTCTTTAGGCTTTTTTTGGTCAGTGTAATGACTGCAATAACTGCCCTTTCATCAATGAATTACTCCTGATTATACACATTAGCTCTTAGATTCAAGGATCTACTCTCCCAGGTGAGGACTGGCTATTTTCAAATGTTCATTGTGTAGGATTTATTTTACATTTTTTCTTACATCTCTGCCAATCAGAAGTTTATAGAAAACACTGATATGTAGCATAAGTGTGCTTACGTTGTCAATGTAGTTTTAGACCATATGCATTACAATAGAACTGTAACTAAGCTAAATTGAAATGACTTTTTGGGTTAAAAACTTACCACTTCCCTCATCTGTCAAGCATGTGGGTAGTACGAGGTACAGTATTTTAGGCAAATGGAAACAACATTGGAATCAGTTAATTAAAATAGTGATACTTTGAAGGTTTAGGTAAAAGCTACAAAAACTAAAACTCTAATGGACCAACATGGAATGAAAGAAGTCTGTCTTTTTATTTGATATTTTACCTTAAAACATTTATTTTTACTCTTAAGGATATGGCTTATGAACTTCTATATTTTAATTAAAGTCAACAAATCTCATGTGCAGAGCCAAAGCAAAGCAACAATGAACTCATCCAACTTACAAGTATTGTGTGTATTGAAAAATGTTTTCATTAGCTGTGTAGAGCTCCATTGTTGTCAAACATATCAATATCAGTCATAGTTTAAGAAAATAATAATGATAATAATAATAATAATAGAGATAACATAGTAACCCTCCACTGAGCATGTGCAATGTAGCTCCATTTACAGAGCTTCACTAGCTTCATATACTGTAATACTGAAGTTCTTTGAATACATTTATAACGCAGCACAAAGTCAAGAAGCTGTAGGTCAAAATATTGCTTGAGTTTGATGTGCATCACAATAAAATAAACAATAAAGCACAACATGAAACAATGAATGTTTTTCTATCACACAGCCCTACTCTGCACATCACAGCTGTTGACAATAAGAAAATATAGATAGGCAGCTAAATCCCTAAACTATCAGGGACATGTTGGGGGGGGGGGGCAAAGTTTTCTACGCACAGGTATGGAGCACAGGTACGTCTATGACAGCACAGCTACCAAACAACCCCATGGTGGGGGGGGGTATGGAGACTATATGGAAGTCTATGGCCTACTGTATATAAAAGGTGGGGCACTACACAGCAGCTAGCGGGTTGTTTCCTCAGGCTGATACATCTTACCAGAAAAGAACATGGGGGACTTATGGCGCAACTCTTCCATTTTCTGGGCGAACAGGGCGTTCATCTCGCGCTGCAGGGTTCCTACGGCCCTCTTGCGGCTGTCAAGGACTGAAGGTAGAGGCAGCATAGGAGGCGACTCCAAGCTGCTCAGGCTGCACAAGCTCTCGCAGCTGCTGCTGTCGCTGAGTGAGAGACCTTCATTTGCATTACCGTTTGTAAACGGGGCCAGCGTCGAGCCGCAAACGCTGCCGTAGCTGGGGGGCATCGCCTGCTGCCAACGGACACCGGTCCTGCAGTCTGGTGTGAGGCTGGACATTGGTGTTACAACATTGGGGAAGCATCTACGGGGAACGCTGCAGGACCGGCTGTTCCTCTGTGACGCATCAGGCTGAGGCCGGATTTGCAGGCCAGCCAACGTTTGCCTGGCTTTGGATCTGGGGAAGGGGGAAGATTGGAAGACGGCCTGGGGCGAGAACTGAGACTGGGCCTCCGTGCCTGACTTGGGGTGGGGAGGAGACTGTTGTGAGTCTGGCTGGGTGTCTAGGGGCTGGGGTTGGGCCAGGGGCTGGCCCGGAGGCTCTGGTTCAACTTGTCTTTTGGTCGAGGAGGAGCGGTTACTTCTCTCCTGTCTCTCCCCTTCTGTCATATTGGACTTGCATCCCTGCCTTTCCTCAACCTGGCTCTTTCTTTCAGCCTCTGGACTCTCCTTGATGCCCATCACACATGTGATACAGTTGGACGACATCCCCACCCTGCCTGAGCTGCTAAGAGCCACACGAGCAAACACCCCTGGCTTCGTGTCCAGGGGTTCATGAAATCGACGGCTGGCACGTTTCAGAGGCTCGCTCATGGGATGCGGATGAGCAAAAAGTGGGCTCTTACCTTTACCCTCCTCTGGGTGAAAAGCCCCATTGGTGTCAGGATGGTCCCAGGGGCCCTTGGGTTGGTGCGATGCCAGTGAATCCCTGTTGTGGTGTTGTGGTGGTGTGGGCTGGTGAGAGGTGGCAGCAGAGGCCTTGTCCTCAGACTCTCGCTCCTCACTAGCACCCTCTGAGCTGTAGTCTTTGGTGTCAATGGCGATCTCTGCGGAGCCCTTCTTGGTTTTGGGCTGGCCTTTGGTGGGTGCGCTGGCGGTGCGGCGCAGGAGGTGGGCACCAAACGGGTGCTTACGGTTGTGCTGTGCAGCAGCATGGCTGTCCAGGGAAGCCTGCTTTGGGTTTCTGTGAAACAGCCCTTTTATGCCGCTGACTGCTCTGGCCTGACAAAAACACAACAAACACAACAAACATGCAATGAAACTTAATAAAACTAAAACACCTCACAGAGAAGTCATGTGTGCTGTAATGTAGGTGGTTCTCATCCACACTGCATCATTGCAAAAATACTATTTTTTTAGTTAGTTAGATTTTTCAGTGAACATGCTTATAAAGTAAGAAACATTTATCTGAAACATTTCCTGTAATAACACATAGGAATGATCACTCATGACTTTATGATGATCATTCAGTTGTAATCCATGCTGACTCGCTTTGAATTCCACTTTGATTCAAATAATTGGCCTGTTATGCATCTGGAGCACTGACACATGTTTAATACAGCGGCTGTAGTCCCAGTAGTCAGTTATTAGTCTGGTAAACACATGCTTGAAGCTACCTGTCAAAGGTAAACACATGAAGAGCCACCGGCTGTGTTGGCCTGTTCAACTCAATGTTAGGAATTTAAACTTCTGTTTAAGAGAATTGAAATTTTCCAATTTTGCCAACCTCTAGTGATAAAACCACACATTATTCCCAAGAATAATTAGTGTATAACTAATGTACAACAGTGATCAGTAAGAAACCTGACCTTACAAACAGCTCACTTATTTGTTCAACTTCTTTAATATTCAAATTTAAAAAACCTAAAACAATGTACACTGTGTGGATGTCTCCTGTACCTTTAGGTGCTTTAAAGCATGGTTAGGGTCAAAAATCACAATGACATGATGACAATGACACATATGACTGTGAAGTAAATAGAGTTTCCAGTGAGACAAGGGATCATCATATATTACCTAAACACCTTGCCATTACTGCTTATTAAAAATATCAAACAATGTGAAAGAAGTAGATCCAAATAGTCTGAGTGTTGACCACTGAGGTGAAAGCAACAGTGCGGACAAAAAGACAAGACAGCAATGAAGAAAAGAAGTCTTTGGCTGATTGAAAAAAGGGAACAGGTGGGTTAAATGCTGCAGAAAATGCCACACAGGGAACTGAACATGTTAGTCATCAAGCTAACAGCAGATGCAGCGAAATGAGTTTTATTCTGCTGCCTGAGCTGTAGTCTGACATTATGAGATATACACCTGTTTGCATGGTTACACAGAGGCAAATGAGAGGTTTAATATTATTATTATTAGGGCCCGGGCACTGACCAGCACGAAGCCCTATTGTATCTGTAAACCGACATGCATGGGGGGGCGGCTTTGCAGCTTTTATTATTATTAACATTTGTCCAAGGCACCAAGGGACAGGCCACGTCACTGCCTAAATCAAAAGGTTAATGCTGTTTGTTAGATTTATGTTAACACATTGATCAACTACAGCTGTACTTCAGGTATATTGTGCTTAGAATGGTGCCTTAACAATAACATGCAAACCGTATTATGTTAACTTGCACATATTTAGTGTGTATTTACCACTTTAGCATGCCATGTTAGCTGTTTAAAGCTCAAAGCACAGCTGAGGCTGATGGGAATGTCATTAGTTTTAGACATCTTGTCATTAATTGTCAATTAATGTGTCAATTACACAAGGTAAAAAAAGCAATCAATCTAATGGTTGTCAGAGTATCAGATTATGGAATTATGTGTTTGACTGACAGACTGTTGTGAAATGGTTCTGGAGCCTTTTCCTCATGGTTTCCCTTCATCCACCCACTACTACACCTCCAGCTACAGTGGAAGTTACCAGGTATGCTCTTTGAGTGTAGCAGAAAATATCAACCTAGCATTGAGAATAAGGACTTAAATGTATAAAATACAGCAACATTAGATAACCAACATGAGGTGCAATGGTTTATCTACTGTAGAAACTACAAAAAAAAAAGAAACTTGTGGGTGTGTGTCAAGAAGAAAAAGTGACAGATTAATGTCTGACTCTGAGAGTTCAGACTGTGGGTAACATGACAAATATGTATGCCCCAAAACATTAAGACTGTAACCTATACAACACTGTCTCAAACACTGATATATACTGATTTAATATATAACACAATGATTTCAAATTGTATTGTCAGTTTTTTTCTGACAAACCGTCAAAAACATTTCTATTCTGGAAAAGAAAAAAGCTGAACAATTATACAAAAAACTAAAGCAATAGATAACCTCAAAGGGAGTGGAACTGTATCTCTCTGCAGTGCAGCACTTAACCTCTGGTTAAGAGGAAAAAACATTGCAAAAAAAGAGAGAAAGAGAACTTGTCAGATTTCCTGACTCACAGTGTGGAGGTTAAAGACATTGGATCTACTTGAGGGATCAATGAAGATGTAGGTAAGTCAAGCCTTCATAACTCATGTGAGGCATGAGTTGGCCTTTTATTTTCTAATGCTTGCATTTCGCTGACAAGAGGTGAATGTGCAGGTGTGGGGGGAGGGGGGGGGTCATTTAGGTGGCAAAGCATGTGGCTCATGCAAGATGCCGACTGGATCTCACTACACCTGAGTATTGAGTGGCAGCTTCAGGGCTCCTAAAAATGTCCTGCCTCTAAATGGAGCTTTTGGAAAAAGAGGAGTCCACTGAAATTACAAACAGACAGAGGAAGAGAGCGAAAATCAGAGACTGGGATGAAAGAGAGAAAAAAAAGGGTGGGTGAGGGGGAGGAGGGGGTCAGAGAGAAATCACAAATAGGCACATATAACAGCAGAGAAAGAGGAAGTTCAAAGCAAGGACAATGAATAACAGAGAGGCCATTTACAACATGACTGCAGACAGCTGAGTGCACTGAAACTGAAGAATCAAAGGGAAGTTAAATTAAAGCCTGTGTGATGATAACAATGACCGCATTATTTATGACCCAAGAATAACATTTTGAAACAGAAATAACAGCAATATTACAGAAAGTCAATATACGCTAATATTCCTATGAACACAATTTGCCAAAGCGCTATTTCATTTCACTTTGCAAGTGTTCCAACTGTTATTTGAACAAAAGTCCTATTCTTCAGTAAGGATTTGTTTGTCCTGTTCAAACAGGAAACTGTTGACACAAATCTGGAAGCAGACTATCATCTAAAATGTTTGCTGATTCTCTTTTATTTCAACTCATTTTTCATTTAAAAACATTTCCCTGGTTTTGGGAAGAACACACATATAAACAGGTGTGTCCATAAGTACAACAGGCTATACTCTATAATGCCTATATATTTAGTTCCTTTAAATCCTTAACAGTGCTACCAGCTAGAAGCCAAAGTCCATTAAATTCACATGTTAGTTGAAAAGTTTTCTTCCTACATGTTATTACATTTTACATAATTATCTTTAAACAGGGGTAGAGAGAGAGGTATGTCCAGATGTTGCAGTGTTGTGGCATGTGTCATCACCAGTAGGTATAAGTGTCCCTGTTGTCAATGATTGAATAGAAAGTAGGCTTCCTGCCCTAATACTGCCATAGAAAGCAGCAGTAGGGCTGCATATAAAACCTAAATACTTGTTTGTACTGACAAAAATGCATCTGTGACAAAAAGCATTAAAACTATTAAAACTATTGAAAACTGAAAGCTGGCACTCAGTTTTCTATCATTTCCCAAAAATGCTTCTGAGAGACAGTTTATGACTAAGAATCAGAATTTTACCTGTTTTAGAAACTCAAGCATCTTATCTGCAGTGTCAAAAAAATAAAAGAGTGGTTTGGAATAAGGTTCACTGTCAGTCCTCCTGGTCAATCCACAGAATTGTCTTTTCATCAGATTATTTAAATTCTAAAATAAACAATTCTGTATTTACCTTAAAGCTAATTATTGGTTGGACTCTTATTAACATGCTGCAATTGTGTAAAGATGTTTTACAAGCTTTAATTGTAGAGGACATTTCAATTGTACAGTAGAGATTGTAAATTCTTCCTACTTGTCAGCCGGCTTCATCAGTAGTACCTACCTTACCAGTGATGTCATTCACAGCTACATGAACAAAGATGGATGCCTCTTCCATACCTTCCAAGTATACGTGACGATAACCTGTTCACAAAGACATCACACAAACAGCAACATGATGAGTGAAACACAACAGGACAGAGACTAAAATAACTTATGTCTAAACTAGATGCTATTAAACACTGATAACATGTTCCTAACTTGTGATTTAGAGCCCATCGAACACACAGGTCACATGTTAAAGATTAATATTAATACTGTAAGACATGTGTACTCAGGCTTGAACTTGTACTATTCTATATTAACAGATTCAGCATAGATTTTAACTTCTACACTGCTGTCTGCTGGCTGTACAGCTGTGTGACATCTGTCTCCTGGATGTAGAGTGTTTTAGTTGTATAGATTAGAGACACAGTAGTTGGTAAAACACATACAAGCAACAGTCGTGGCTTCTGGTGTGAGTTCAGGCTCATACGTCAGTATTTAGTGCTACAAATATAGACAGATGTTTTTTAAAACACACTATTTGACTCTGAATAGTATGTGATATTGTGGATTCAGTCGGTGAGGTTTTAGTAGTTTTTAGTATCAATACAAAAAAGAAACTAAATTCTACAGTACTTTTACAGTATGAAGTGTTTTGTAATCTTTATGTAATGGTTCAATTCTTCTGATTACAATGACAATGGAGGAGAACAAACCCAGAAACACAGAAGACGCTGAATTCATCCAGGAACATTATGATGTTATGATGTCTTTGAGTGGTGCTTGCTGTCTGCTGCTTCTTCTGTTTAGTCTCAGCCTTGCCAGCCGTTACGGCATGTTCACTATAATTTGGCAGTTGTCTTTTTCACTTAATGCTGAGGGCTGAAAGCTCAAGAAAAGGCCCCTAAACTAAGAAGAAAGGCTGAAAAGATGCTTAAAGCCACAAGCCAAGTATCAGTTTAGCCACTGCACACTGTTTGGCATTTGAATATCTATTACAGTACGTTTTGTATCTTCAATTTTTGTTGTGTAGTTTTTTAGAAGACTTTTCAAAGGACCCTTTTCGTTAGTTACAGCTTTAGCATCAAACTCTTCAGACTGAAAGTGAACGTATCAAGACCAAAAACACACAACCCCCAGGGTGTTTACTATGCAGCCTCAGCTCGTCTGAGCCTATCAAACGTTGGATTGACTCTGTGGAAGAAGTTCTGAACCAGCTCTTCACTCAACCAACACTGGTTCTCTTCTGGCTGTGACCTTAGTAACCTGGGATCAATCATCCTGCGTTGCCATGCACAGCATCCTTTGGGAAGTTCGTCCCATCACCAGCCCTTCATCATGACGGAAACCAACCAGATTTTAAATGACATTTTTATTGGCTTTAGTTAGGACTGTTTGGCCCTTTACACCTTTGACTTGTTTGATAACTTTCATTCATTCACTCTGTTGTTAATATCTTGTTCATTTAATTTCCCTATTCATTCATTCATTCTAATTGTATGTGTATATGCTTAGTCATTCCCTATAAGCAACATAGTGCAACATATAAATCAGGTGCAAGAATGAGTCTATATCTGGAGATGCTGCATGGATAGATAACTGTGGATCATCACTAAATATTTCCAGTACTTAACTCTGTACTATATGCACTATATTTGTGTATCTTTATACATTTCCCGTTTTATTATTTTTATATTCAGCACTTATATATCACAAATATATTCATGATATCAATCTGACTATTTCTGAAGTGTAGCTTATATTTCTAAAATATTTAACATATAAACTCCTATTTCATGATGGCATGGTGCTCCAAACAGTACTGGTCTTAAAGTTATTCCAGGAGATTTTCTAATAGTCAACAGTGTAGAACTTATCAATTTTAAAATTACAGATTTGAATTAATTAGAAAAAGGCAACATTTTTGAGTGCTTGACCTCATTAACCTTAATAAACCTAATACTTTTATTCCTCTTTCTCTCAGAAAACAGAATGTCAGTATCTGGAAGGATATCACCCAAACATGAGAATCACAATGCAAAAACAAGACTTTTAGAGGTCACCATAGAAACACAATCCATGGAGGAGGCAGGTGAGGAGGAGGAGGGTACCTAACCAGCTTCACCATGTCTTACCTGGCATCATGCTGTTGAAGGCGATGGTGCGCTGGCCAATGAAGTCCTGACCGATGGGGTCATGGTCCCACACGAGGAAACGCACCAGGGCCAGCTCTGGCATGTGGACCGTGAACACCAGAGTCTCCTCCCACATTGGGTTGAACCCTGTCGGACCGTCCCAAGAGAGGTCGAGGAGGGGCGGAGGAGGGGCGGGGGAGGGGGTGGGGGGGGCATAGAGAGGACAGAGGAAGAGGGAAAAGACAAAGAGAATAATAATGAGAAATTATGAGAAGAGAGAAGAAGTTAGACGGATAAATAGAAATGGAGGGGAAGAAGAGTGATAGAGACAGAGGACGGAGAGAGTGGACGGAACAGGAGAGAGTGGGAGAACAAGCTCAGCAGTCATCAATTATTCAGAGAGACTGTGTGTGTGTGTGTGTGTGTGTGTGTGTGTGTGTGTTAGTGTGCAGACTGAGAGGTGCTGCCTGTGCATGACTCCTCATGCTGAGCTCATCAATTACAGATCAGAACCCATACAGGCAGCTCAAAGAGTCACATTGAACCAATGCATAGCACCAAACCACAGCTCTCCTCTGGAAATATGTGGAACTGGACTCAATGTAGACGGCTGGTCTTACATTTTAAATAATATAACATTTCGTGTAGTTTTAAAATAGTTAATTAACAATTCAATGTTCCCTCCTGGGCTACCGTAAGGCCTTAGCACCTCCTACTTCCATGACTTCTTAATAATTGGTTTGGTTTATTATATAAGCTCTTTTCTCCTCTCATCCTGAGTATGACAGACTGTGACTGTTAGTGGCTCTGGTAGATAGTAATGTGAGTTTTATGTTAGGCAGTGCTGCTGTGTGTTTTCCCTCTGCTGTGCATAATGGCTGTGATTGGTGTGTGACTGATAAGGTATGCTGATCTTCATTTCTTCTAATTGTTGATATTCTAGTTGAATTGCTTAATACATTTTGTAATCTTGAGGTAATTTGGTGCCTCTGTCCATTATTAACTGTCACCAGTGGCATTATAAAGGATCTGTGGTCCAGGCCACACATTTTACTGACCACTGCTTGCAGCAGCTTGACAGTGTTTATCAAGCAAGAGCCATTCAGAGGGCAAAGGTCTTCTTGGCAGACCCACTTCACCCTCTTCATGTTGAGTTGTCGACTTTTGCCGTCGGGAAAGAGGTTCACCTTTTCTAAGAGGGCCAATCAAACAGATACCTCAGATCATTTGTTCCCTCTGCTGTAGGGTTTCTAAATAAGCTTTAGGCTGGTGTTCCTGTACTGTGCAGCCATGGTCATTATAACTCACCTGATGACATTTATTATTTATATTTATGTTTCTATGTATTGTAAGGTTTTTTGTTTTTGTGTTTTTTATGGTGTGAACTTGGTTGTCGACTACTGTTGTAAATCAAATTGCCCCTTGGGGACAAGACTTTCTAATCTAATCTAATCTAATCACTAGACAAAGCAGAGGACTACCATTACACATTGTAATACATGCAGCAGAGGGGCCATGTGTGTTTGCTACAGCAGCTAAATATTTTATTTATTGCTGCCTGGATTATAGTCTGATTAAGGTCAAATTCTGTTATGAGAAACCCAGATTAGGTTCTCATATTGATTTTTGTTTTTGTGAATTCCTATGAAGTCACTTTTAAATCAATAGAGGGGGATTCATCTGCTACAGCAACGGGGAGATGTGAAGTATGTGATGTCCACATAGACAGGTGAACTTAAATAATTCACCTCTCCATCAACTCACCGTTATCATCCACCACTCTGGTCTGCTCCTTGCAGCAGTCCACTGGGAGGCCGATGATCTCCACCTCCACAAAGGGATCAATGATCTGACAAAGAGATGGAGCACAGTATATTCAGACACAATGCCGGTTTTCATTTGACTGAAAACCACCATCTGACTAAAATTCCAATTGAAATGTATTGTATGTATTTTAACTCACTCCTTTACAAATGAACACCAAAGCTGAATGTGTGCATGTCCTACCTCTCCTCTGTCTCCAAGCATGGAGTCTTTGGGTTTGGGCAGCTGCTGTCCACTGATGATCTTCAACACCAGCTGTTTCTTCATCTGACCAGGCAGAGGGTCCTCCAGGCTGGGGTTAAACACACCTGAGAAGGAGAGCATTGTTTACATGAGATCTTTCACATAAAGCATCAACAGCTGCTCCTCTGCCCCATGGTGTTCCCAGGGTGCAGTGCTTGGTCTGCTCCTGGTCATTCTTTACATGCCTCCTCTTGGTAACATCATCAGTTGTCATGGTTTCCACTTCCATAACCTTGCTGATGATATGTAGCTCTACATCTCACTACATCCGTCCAAATCCTTTCTCTCTCCAACGCTGCCCTGACTGACACCTGTCAGGCTTAAAGTTAACCTCTCTGCCAAAACTTTCTTTATCAAAGCAAGTCTGCCCATCCTTATCTCCTGCTGACACTCTTATATATACTTTAATACCATCCAGACTCTACTTCAGCGACACCAATCTGTGTGATGCATCATCTAAAGCACTTAATAAACTCCCATCCACACAGAGCTCTGACGCTCACTCACTCTTACAGTACACCTGTCCCACCCCATCCCCACTCCTCCTCCTGCCAAATACAACCTGTGTTGTATTGTTTTTAATGGTTTTGTGATTTTTTTTCTAATTCAAGGAAATGATATCTATAACCCAAGAAGAATGAAAGGGAAGACTTCAAAGACTACAAAGGTGACAAATGTAATTTTTGATACAGCAAGTAAATGTGAAGGAGAGCTGTTGAATAAAGCTGATATATTATTATTATAAAACATTTAACTGTACATTTAAACATCAATCTTTTCAGGTCCTGACCTTCACACATGCATGCAGGTTTGAGGATGTAGCCACAGTTGCCATTGCTGTAGAACTTGGCTCTGTTGAGCTGGAGGACCCGACCCTCTGACTGGTAGTTGAGTGCAACTGAAATCAAAGCAGAGGAAAACTGGCTTTTAATGTGGCCAATAGCTGGAAGAGCAAGAACATCATGAGCACTGCAGCTGATTAATAGAGAATGACAACAACATAAGCAGGAGTAATAATAGTAGCATGTGTGTGTAATAGTGTGTAAACTCCTTGTAGGTGATGAGAGGAAAGATATGAGGTGTGGGGTCTTACCAAGCTGGCAGCCAGCATTCCAGAAAGGCTGGGGGTTAAAGTTGGAGGAGTCCACTCGATAAGAGGAAGGATAGATGCGTGAGAGCTGTCGCTGGTTGAAGTGGATGAAGGCGGGGGCTTTCTGCTGCAACACCTGGTGGGCTTTGGTTTCACTCAGCGATGATACCTGCCAACTGCAGCTGGCTGCCCAGGAAACATACACACACTCATTACACTGACATTCATGTCACAGGATATCAAGTAGATTTCCACTGAAAAGAGTTTTTAAACACTGTTAGGAAACAATATTTAATTTATATACATTTGTCTATTTCAATACCTAGAGATCCTTTTTGAATGGATTCAATATTTCGACCAACACTCATGTGCTGCGGGTCAATAACTGTCCAAAATTATAGACAGCATAATCAAGAGGCTGAGTATTCTAATGAAATGTGCATTAGTAAATGAGAACAACATATAGTCTAGTTATAAAGCTGCTTGATGACACATTGGGCAACATGGAAAAACATGTTTGTATTTTTCTCCTACATCCCCAACTAGTGAGGAGGTGAGTGTTTGTGAGATCTGATCATAAGTATAATCAACAGCCATAAAAATGCTCTTTTGAGGCTTTGTGTTCCACTCCATTAGTTTCATTCAATATTAAATCAGACTTTCACACCACTGATTTTATGTCCTTATGAGGGTTATTTTAGGTAAGGTAAGTTTTATTTTTCCGATCATTTACAAAATAAATTAACAATATATTCCGTGAATAATTTCTTGAAAAAATATTCATGCAAACAAAACAAAATAAACAATAACAAAGATAAGATACATAAACAAAACAATTAATATATCAGGTTAGGTTAGGTTACTTTATTGGTCTCCCTAGGGAGAAATTTATCTTGGAGACAGGGACAGTGTTGCATAAATAACATACAATAAAAAACAAAACAACATGCAATACAGACATACGGTAAAAAGACAGACAGTGGTGGAACAAACGCAACCTGACATTGGATGATCCTACTCATGTACCGCCATATACCCCCTCCTCCCCATCAAAGCATTCACACAGGCATTCACATCACCTCCCATCACCCCCTCCACATCACCATAGCAACCTACCAAAACATTCATTCCATCATAAATATGGGTTCAGTCACACATCCCAGCATTCCATCACAGATACTCATAGATCCGTTCACTCGCATACATCCACCCATTATCTGGAGTCATAATACACAAATTCATTTCCATACATAAAACCATCACATATATTCATTTCTATCTTAATTGATATAGGAACAAAAGAGTGTTTATATCGATTGTGCCTGCACAGAGGAAGTCTATATCTCTTCCCAGAATTCAGAAGAGCATATTCAGTGTTCAAAACGTGAGCACTGTCCGATAAAATGGCATTTGTCTGTCTCATAGTCGCCTGCTCAAACAGGTCCTGTGGATTAAGGGGGGGTGTTGTTCCCATAATCTTACCTGCAGTTCTAACTAGGCTTGAGATCTCAGCTCTGGATTTAACTGTTAGATTACCAAACCAGCTGGTGATTCCATAACGGAGGACTGACTCAATTGTTGCTCTGTAAAAAATCAACATAATATTTTTACAGACTCCAAAAACCCTGAGCCTACGTAAAAAATGAAGACGCTGGTGGATTCTGGCACACACATTGGCCACCTGTGTGCGCCAGCTCAGGTCGCTGTCAACATGTACTCCTAAGTACTTGAAGGTTTTCACCTGTTTGATATCTTGGCCATGGACGGCCACAGGACTATGGTCTCCAACTGATCTAGGATCAAGCAGCATCTCTACAGATTTTATTGTGTTAATATGCAGCAGATTCGCATCACACCAGTTGACAAACTTGTCAACTGCAGTTCGGTGAACACTTAAATTATTATTGGCATTGAGCAGGCTAAGAATGACTGTGTCATCAGAAAATTTTACTATGAATTGGTTTGGCTCAGAACTGACACAGTCGTTGGTATACAACGTGAACAGAAAAGGTGAACTGACACACCCCTGAGGGGCACCAGTGCTACATTCAGCCAAATCAGACAGAGCTGAGTTGAACTTGACCTGCTGTGGCCTATTGGATAAAAAGGAGTAGTACCACCTCACTAAAAAAGGGTTAACATTCAACTGAACTAGTTTTTTAAGAAGGATGTGTGGCTGGATAAGATTAAAAGCAGAACTAAAATCGACAAAAAGAAGTCTGACATATCCAGCTGGATTTTCTAGGTGCTTCAGGGCAAGATGCATTATAGTCGCTATAGCATCACTTGTGCTGCGATTCTTAGTATAGGCAAACTGATATTTATCAAGCACTGGTTCCACAGCTATTCGAAGTTTCCCTATCAAGATCTTCTCTAGTGATTTAAAATATTTGAGGTTATGGCCACCGGCCGGTAGTCATTGTCCTCCTTGGGACTGACCTTTTTAGGTATGGGAATTACCATTGATTTTTTCCAGAGCCTTGGCACTGTATACGTATCTATGGAGAGCTGGAATATTTCTGCCAGGCCGGAGACAGCTCCTCAGCAAAAGATTTCAAAATAAAAGCTGACAGATTGTCCGGGCCTGTTGCCTTGTTAGTGTGAGTATTTTTAAAAACTTTAGTGACTGTTTCTAGGTCAATTTCAATTCTATCCACATTAAAATCACAAATCACATTTTCCAAGACATCAGCACATTCTGCACTGTTATCAACATTAAAACGCATATAAAAATTGTTCAGTTCATTTGCCCTGGCAGTTTCATTGTAGGCGAAAAGAGGCTTCTTTTTAGCGTCCATGTTAGTCATATGTCTGATTGAGTCCCATAGTTTCTTTGTTTTGCATTCCGCCAGGTCTTGTTCTGCCCGGTCCCTATATTGCTGCCGCGCTGTTATTATCTGTAGGGTCAGGTCCTTTTGGGCTGCTCGGACCTCCGCTTTGTCCCCCAGCCTAAAAGCAGTCCTTTTCCTTTTAATACAGTCCTTAATGTCAGTGGTGAAGTAGGGTTTATTGTTAGGATACCGTTTAACAATTTTCCTGGGTATGACAGAGTCGATGCAAAAGTTAATATAGTCAGTAATTGCTTCTGTAGCATTGTCTATGTCTGCATCCTTGAGAAAAATATCCCAGTCTGTGCAAAGAAAGCAGCCCTTCAACTCCTCCAGTTTGTCATTAGTCCATACCTTCACAGTCTGAGTGACTGGTTTAGTAGTTTT
Organism: Scomber japonicus; assembly: GCF_027409825.1. Lineage (NCBI taxonomy): Eukaryota > Metazoa > Chordata > Actinopteri > Scombriformes > Scombridae > Scomber > Scomber japonicus. The sequence goes on from NC_070581.1 coordinate 1,882,156, forward strand.
AAAAACTGACCGGTATGTGGGAAGCAGCTGTATTACATTATGGTCAGAGTTTTTGAGTGGAGGTCTGGCTCTAGCAGTATAGGCATCCTTAATATTTCCATAACATTTATCCAGTATGTTATCATCATTCTTTCCTCATCCCTATATGTTTCTTTTTAATTAATGAATCTCTCTTTTATTTTCTTTGACCAAAGAAAGGTGCAGACTGAAGCCTGAGCTTATTTTGTCTACCCTTTTTAAAACATGAATTACATTTCTTCAAACTAAACTTACATCAGTAGCAGTGGCTTTTAAACATGACAAAGTCAAATAAATTAAAAGCATGAATATCCAGATACTTGATTTCAACTATTCACAAATCCCCATATTCACTTCTTACATAACTTTCTAATGTTTTGGTTTTAAATAATTTCTTTAATGAAATCATATTTTTACTGTCTTTCAATTCCATGTCACAATCATTCCATAACTTCACTCTCTTTTAAGTTTTTTTAAGTTAACTTCAGTCCAGCAGTCAGAAGTGCTTTAAACTACAAGTATAATGTTAACATTGCTCTGGGAGCCGAGGAAGTGATTCAAGCAGTACAGTGATATTACTGGGTAAACATATGATGAGCCTTTGTCATGTGACTGATATGACACAGTGCCTATGTCACATTATTGACTCTGATTGGCCTGAGCAATGACTTTACTTAGCAGCAATCCATTTAAACTAATGTCTGACTGGAAACATCACAACTCACATCAGCACTCTGCTGTTTGTGATTAGAAATGCATCATAAGTATCAGAGCAGCTATGTACCCGTTTACCAGATAACACAGGTCCGTCCGAGTGAGTGAGTGAGTGAGTGAGTGAGTGAGTGAGTGAGTAGAAGTACAAACCTTGTGCATCAATATCATAAAGGCCCACAGAACGTGTGTATTTGACCAGGTCAGACAGCGCTCTGGACAACTTCATGGTCTTCTTCTTTCTGTAAGGTAAGCAAAGGTCAGAGGTCACATAAAGACTCACATGAAAAACAAAGTGTAGTGAAATAAAACAGGGTTTAAATGCAGGTTTTACTACATGTCAGGGATTTATCTTCAATGTCATGGTTAAAAGATCATGTTACAGATCAGCTGAACAAGTCATCTCATTTTTGAGATCTTGTTCTTCTATTTGTATGGAAGATAGATTGCTTTTCCCTCACAAACTTTGCTTCTACCTTGTTACCATGATACCACAACACTTCAGCACAACACACTGTACTAGCCAAAGTTATGTGTGGTACATTATTTTTAAAAATAATTTACTTTCCTTGCACATTTAGAACTACAGAAGAAGTTTAGGGCCACTGTGGGAAAAAAAGTGAGTTCTGACTTTTTTTCTCAGAATTCAGAGTTTAAAGTCAGCACTGTGGCCCTAATCCTCTTCCGTATAGAAATGACATAGTATTTTTAAATAATAAATGTGTGTGTGAAACAATGCATGACAAGCAGAGAAAGGGCTTGGATCAGCTGTTTCTCAGTATAATGTGAGTGGAATGTATTTAACAGGTTTAACATTGCTGAGAAATAAAGTGACTTTTGCATATGCATATAATATAAATATGTTCTGATAATATCCAACCTAGTCACTAACTTATTTTGATTTGACATCAAACTTTTATTATAAGACAACACATCCTCTACATCAGACAGCAGAGGGTTGTGTGTATGTGTATGTGTGTGTGTATGTGTATGCGTGTGTGTGTGTGTGTGTGTGGCATACTTGCTGTGGGGTAACGGGGCTCGGGAGGTGCTGCTGGTACTCTCTTGGTCTGTATCTGTGTCTTCAAAGCTTGATGTTTTCTTCAGCTTGGTTGTCTTTTTCTGCAGTAGTAACAGTTCATAGAAAAAGTAAAAGACCACAGAATACAGATGAGTTTCTCTTTGTGTGTCGACTCCAGGTGCACATTAGTTGTTGAGCTAACCCTGGCACATTTACATTCATGTTGCTAATCAAAGTGCATTGCCCCCTATAAATAAACAATGTAATGATAATAATGGATAAATGCATGATTGTGTGATGACTAAGATGCTTTTGGAAAGCTGAAGAATCTTACATAGGTTGCCAAGTATTCTCATCATTTGTGATGAGAATACTTGGGCTACAACTTTCAGCATCATTCATTCATCATTAAAACTAAAACAATACAACACAAATGGTTAATGAGAACATACATAACCCCTGAGAAACTCAATAAATGGTCCCCTGACACTCCAGATACTTGCGTGAAATGTCTGACTGTGAAAGGTACTTTAATCCACTGTGTATGGGAATGTCCTAAACTGGCAATCTTTTGGAAAATGGTTGCTCACACTCTAAGTAGAATTACAGGTATTCAAGTACCCTGCGTAGCAAAACTTTGTATTTTAGGTATACAGTATATCCAGATGGCTTCTCTGCCAACTCTAAGTGTAAGACTCTGATCAACTTTGGCCTCCTGCAGGCCAGGAGGATGGTTGCCTTGTCCTGGAGAGACACTGAAATATCTTCCACACAATCTTGGATTAAAGAGATGTCAATGCATGTTACATTAGAAAAACTAACTTATGTAATCAGGGGTAAAGTACAAGAATTCGAAGAGGTGTGGACACCCTTAATGGACTTTCTGAAGCAACAATAGGTTATATTTATATGTAGAACTATTCCGTGTGACAACTTTTATTTTTATTACATTTCTTTTACACTTTATTTTATTTTTATTTTTTTTAATCTTTTATTTATTCATTTTTCTTTACTTTATCTTATTCTATTTTATTTATTATTGTTATTATTTTACGTGGGAATGTGTGTGTGTGTTCTCTGCACCCGTGTGAATGCAGCGAGGTTCACCTGCATCTCATCTCGCAACTTGTATGGCATATGTTAATGTGCTTTGTATGTTCTTATTGGAAATTAATAAAAACATTGTTCAAAAAAAAAAAAAAAAAACTAAAACAATAAAGGTTGAGGAAACTTAAAATTGTGAATTTATTCACAAAAAGGTGGAAATTGTATTGCTAGTCATCAGCTGCTTTTAGATGCTCCTGTTTTTTCTTTAGAATATAGAATAGAATATTATAGATCCTTTATTGTCATTGTCACCAGTACAACAAGATTTAAAGTGCTCACCAGTCAGTGCATCATTCATAAATAAAACAAGAAAATAAAAATAAAATAAAATAAAAGATAATCAATAAATAACATTTATAAAAACAGGCCAAGTATACCCACATACCCACATAAGGTTACATTTTGTCATTGCACATCCCTATTTCACAGTCAGTTGTAAACAGTATTACTTAATAATTAATTAGCAGCATTGAGTGTAGTAATTGCTGTAGGATAAAAGCTGTGTTTGAATCTGTCTGTCCTTGTTTTAACTGATCTTTACTTACATTTGAGCATCTTTATTTCTTTCCTGGGGGAGGGAGGGAGGGGGGAGTGATTGACTAGTACAGATATCATAATAAATATGCTAATGATTTTATTGTAACAGAGGAAGAAATGAGAAATGCAGCAGTAGCAGTAGATGAAGAGTGCAGGAAGCAGTATGGTGACTTTGCTTTTGGAGTTTTATGTGATCTCAACAACAGGGGAGTTTTTCTAACTGACTGGCAGTGATAGCTGCATTTGGATTTCCATGAGAGCAAAGTAAAAAGAGGAGGAATTAGAAGGCAAACCTTGCGTTTAGAGAAGCTGCCCATGAAGGAACGGCCTGTGCGCTTGTTGCTGCTGGGGTTAGCTTCATCTGCTGTGTCTGCTCCATCGTCTCCTTTAACCTGATGGAACAGTCACACAATCTTAACTAAATGCTTTTTAAGGAAAACTTTTCTAGACTTTAACTGAAAAACAGACTAATTCTGGCCACTATGGGACAGGTGTACAAGATGTTAAAAAACATTGACAGGAGATCTTATTATAAATGTGTTAAACTCTTACATATTATTACTTGTTACTACACATATTGATGAAAGCAGCTCAATTCAAACTGGTCGCTCTCTAGAACACACTGTGGAAGTACTGTACTCTGTTTTATTTCTCCAAAGATTCTCAATGTGGTAGACTGTCTCTACTTCACAACTCAAAATATATTACAATACTGAGAGCAGTCATCAAATACAACTTGAAAAAGACAGGCAGTACCAAAAATAAATGCATGAGGAGGCTGGAGGAGTGTTTGAAAGATTCTTATTCAATGTGAGTTATTTCCATGCTAATAATCTGAGTGCTGGAAATAATTAGAGTTGTCTGTAAGAGAAGCACTTCATTATGTGTCACATTTATTGAGGGAAAGTCAACAACCACAACACTACCATTCTCTTTTCCCACTAGCCCTATCTCATATTTACAGCAGTTCCCACATTCACAACACAAAGAGCCCAGCACACTGTGGGTGAGAGGTAGAATACAAAGCTACTGTCTGTTCATTTCACTAAAATATATATTTAGACCCACAACATACATATCATATTGAAGCCGGGGTTTTCAATAGTATGAAAATACAAGTCATGTTTTGTTGGAGATTGGAAAGGTAAAAATACCTAAAAGTAACTAAGAAAGACAGACATGTGAGAGGCTCTCTTAGTCATGTGTATGCACATGTGAGATACTTCCTGATGCTGGCTCTTCATTTTTTCTGTGTACCCTTCAACTCACACAAGTTTAAATATTTATAAGTAAAAAGTCAGTCACGCTCCTGCATTGCACAACAAAACCTGATAAAAACTGAACCTTGCTGATTGTCTGAGTAAAAAGCTTATTTTTAGTCCATATTTACATTCTGGTTGAGTTTGAGTATATTTAAGACACACAAATAATTAAAAATGTAATGTAATAATGTATAGTGGATCTGACTGATCAATAAATGTGTGATTAAACCTTGATTCATGTTTCAGAGAGCAGAGAGAGTGTATTTTTTAGCTTTTACACCACTAAACATCTACTATCACACAATATCATGTCCTATTTGACCTAAGACATGAAAATATAACATGTAAACTAGTGATCCTACATTTCCTCATTCATCTATTTAGTCCTCTCACTACTGTGCTGTTTTTGACTTCACTTTGTACAATCAGAATAGAATGAATGAGCGTCTGTGTTAGGCCTCCCTGTCTGTGTTTACCTTGGAGCCAGTCTTGTCTGAGGGCTTCCCAGCAGGAGGCAGAGCTGCGATGGTGAAGCTGTCTGGGTCTTCTCTGTCTCTGATCTTTGACTCTTTCATCAGGTTATCCAGCTTTTTCTTAGCCATATTCTCCACCTGCTTCCTGTTGGCTGATGTCTGGAAGAGTTACAGAGACAGATGATGATAATGATGATGACAGTGCAATAGGAAAGGGTGACTTTGGACAGTTCCAATTTGGTGGGAGTTTATGCTCAGGCTTCCAACTTCAGCTTTATTTGTTGTTGACTTTTATTTTTTGCTCTGTTTTTTTTTCCTGCAGGCAATATACACTAGCTGTGTATAATAACTTAACTTAGAATCTCATAAATCAACAACAACTTGAAGTTTATTTAAATCATTGAATATTATCTGGTTCTGGTCTCACTTTACACCCTTTTCTGACATGTTCTAGCTCAACGGTTCACATAAAAAAGAAATTAACAGATTAGTTGTTTAGCAAAAATAAGTGATAGTTGGCAGCCGTGAAATAAGGAGGGAATACAGCTGATGAGCAACAGCACTGCCCACACTGGAAATGTCCTTAAAGAAGCAGAATTATATGGAAGCAGCAGGAGGACCTCAGTTGTTCTCAAACCATCAGCCTGTGAGATCAATCTTCATGTTGCAGTCAGGAACATGTAGATTGCTACTCAGATAGACAGTATGTCTCCTTGTGAGAGTTTTTTCAATCTATCTCATGCACCAAACAAACAAACAAACATGCACCATATGTCATAGTGTGTTGAGGTCCCTTTTGCCAAAATCATACATCGAGTTAATTACTATTCTGCACAATATTCTCTTAAAGTAAATTCTGATTTTTGTCTAATAAGGTATTTTAGTTTTTGTTGCTCACACTACTGGAAAACGACTTTTAAACAACCAAACAGTAACACATTTCTAAGCAGCATCCAAATTGGTCTCAATACTCTACACAACACATTCAGCAGCTTTCATCAAGACTTTTCACTCATTTTGTAATTTAAGTGAACTGCCCCTTTAAGTCAAGTGGTTTTGTCTGAGGTCATACTGTAAAAGAATGCTTGCAGAATTCATGTTTCACTCTGGTCTGACCTGACTAAGAAAAATAAAAACATGCAGTTTCTTGAGACGCAAAGACAAATCAGTACATGATATGTATATAATATACATATACAATCATATGATATAAAATGCATAACCTCCCAGACTGTTTGATGAATGACAGGTAATGTAATCCATTCCAGATGTGAGACCATGATAATGTTTGAAGATGAAATATTAGGAATGGAAGAGAGGGCACTGGTCAATGTCCTGCATGGAGTAATATGCACATGCTCAGTTCATCCACATGGTGGCAGTGTGTCACCACATCACAAGCAGCAACCTGCTCCATGAAGACTTTTATTTCTCAGCGCTGAATACAGATGTGTTCAAACTACAAATACTGAGTTGATGGTAATAGAAGAATGTGGTGCGGTCAGTGTTATCCATGAGATACATCCTTTCTTCAATACTGATCAATACTTAACTGGCAGAACATTTAACCCGATTAACATTTAACTGATGCTTTATTCTAAACACAATTCTTATTGTTCTCCTTCAAATAAGAAATCTACTCTCCAAACATCTACAGGTTGTTTCAGAGGCTTTTCTACCCTGAGAGAAATTAAATAATAAGCTAACTTTGACTATTCAAGATGCTGTTTGCAATTTTTAGAAATCCTCAGCATGTATAGAATTTTCGGTAAATGCATTTGTTCAGTAAGGTGGAACATATACCCACACTGGCTGCTAATAGTTCAACTTAACTCTATTAGGACCTGATAAAGGTCTTTTGTTGATAAATCATCAATTGCAAAAGGTGATGAAAGAATAAAATTGGTACCACTTGCACCTCTTGCTACCAAAAATGCTTAACGAGGCCTAAATTAGAAGAAATAGTTGCTCATAAGAAGGCAGCACATTACCTTAATCATTTTTTATTTCTTTAAACCTTTATTTTTCAGCCTGCTATCATTTGCAGGAACGTTCTGACTGCAATCACATTCACACATAGAAGGTCCTCTGCTGTGGGCTGTAAAGGGTTAAGGGCCTTGTTCAGACCCAGATTTATCCTGCCAGTCTGGCCCGCATCTCTAAGCTTAACTGCCTCTCTAGACACTCATGACACCAAGATAGTCCCCTCTCTCACAATTTCAAGACATTTGAAACATTTTATGAGCTGGTATTGGACCATAGGGGATCAGGTATCAAGCACAATCAGTCTCATCATTTAAATAACTGAAAAGGCCTTTTTATAGTTGTATTGAGTGTATTTCTCATCCTTTTTGTGTTTTTAATTCTATATCTTATCTGTATTTCATGGTTTTGACTATGGTTGCTTTTACAGTTTACAGTTGTTTTATGTTACTTTAATTATTATTATTATTGGCCTCTAAACCTACATACCTGCCTATCTGACTTCCTACTGGCTAAACTCATTAACCACTTAACACACGCCCCTGTTTTTTATGCTGTTAGCCTAAACGACATGCCCAAGTTGTGAGCAGCACAGATCCCACATAGTTTGAGACTCAGAGATGTGTTTGGTATCATTGGAAAGGAAACACTCTCAGGATTCTTGTAAAAGTGTCTGTGTGATTCTGTGACTTACTGACAAAGAGTGGCAGAGGTTACAATGATGGGGTTGTTTACTCGCCCATAGGTTTGCCTTTACAATGACATGTGTACAGACATTCAGGGACCTCTCAGCAGGATATAGACACAATGAGGCCACAGCCACATGTCTTGGCTTCATGCAGTCCAAATTTGGAGTCAAAAGACCAAAAGATGAATTTTTCAGAATTATTTTTCAACAGGTATGTCCACGCGTTTTCCTTAGGTCCTTTTTGGAGACTCCAAATGGACACTTTGTTACCATGGTTACCAAAGCTGTATAACCACAATCAAACACCTATAACTCCACATCCCCTTTGCCTACAATCAAAATCTTGGTCTCTAATGAAAGCTGACGCCATATGATTATTATTATTAATGTTATTATTATTATTATTATTACACATAACCATATTTTTTTGTTTGGCCATATCTATCTATCTATCTATCTGTTTATTTTGCTATAAGTCATATGTCAAGTCGAAGAAGAACCAACCGTGTACCAAAATGCCGTGTGCGTAATGATATATGGTTCAACTCTTTTACACACAGGGCGCACTCCGGTTACGCTTGGAGTTTGTTTATGGACAGCCAAACTTAATAGCTTAGTGTCATACACCGTTGGAAACCTCTGACTATTGGCTAAAAGGTTATCAACTTCATTTCACCGAATATTTCCATAGGCTAGAACAGCAGTCAATCAAAGCCATGTCGTCATTGTTGTCGGTCACATGTCCTCATTGGCTTTGGAGGCATGTACTGTCTAATCCTAAACACTGATTGGCTTGTGTGTGGTGTCGTCAGAAGCAGAAGAGGCTCACGGTCGTAAACATCTAGTCACGTGTACTCTGAGATGGACGTGCAGGTCAGGAAATGACGTAAACGGACCATATGTGGTTTGTTATTTGTGTTATTACGTTACGTGTTGGAATAAATACATGTTGACATATTGAGGAAAGTATTTCGGTTTTATGGAAACGGATTTCATATTTCACAAGAATGGATACTTGGCGAGCTGTACAGAAAGTGCTGAGTCATAAGATGATCGTTGTGGATAAAGGGAAGACTTTGAAGGTATGTAGGCATTATAGCTTTTCTTACTTAGCTCAGGGGCTAGCCGAGCTAATCGCTAATACTATTACGGCTGTGAGCAACCATATAAGTCGTGAGTGGTCTTGAATGAATCAGGACAATCTAAGCTTTCCAACGATGTACGGCATGAATATATATGTTTAAGGGTTAGTGTTTAAAACATTCAGAAGAACTTGTGGCTACCTCCTAACATCCGTACCGTCCCGTAGACAGAACAGCGTGCGTTAAGTGGTTAAAAAGATACAAACCCATAATACTGAATGTAATTAATTAATCTGTTTCCATTAGTTTCCATGCTGGGTTTCTCAATAATTATACAGCACTCTGTGGTTATCAATATTCCACTTATTGTAATGTTGTAATGTTAATATAGTTATTTCTGTCTACTCTGTACATATGAAATGTCTGTGCATGCATTTCTCTCAGAGTTGGAGGATCAGGGATCTAATTTCTAAATTATTTTTTAATTGTTTTATTTTTTTTACGATAAAGCCTTCTGAAGATAATTAATGACTTTTTGCTGTAGGCTAAAAATAAATAAATAAATGAATGAATAATGACAAAAGCTGAGATTGGCTTGTTTTTTCCTCTAATCCACCAACTACAAAACACTGATCAATGTGCAGGTTTTAGGCATTCCACTTTAAAATATGACAGGCAGGATGAGAGATTGAGAATGAGCGATTTCATACAGTACCTTCCACTTTGAAAAGAAGCAAGCAACATTGAAGAGATGAAGAAGAGGGGAGACAAACAGAAGGAGAGAGAAGAGCAGGAGAATGAGAACACGTAGCCAAACGGAAAGACAAAGACGGAGACAAAGAGAAAACAGCAGAGAGAGCAGTAAACATGAGGAACAAAGTCCTACAAAGACAACAGTGGAGAGGAGAAGTCTGTTCTCTCAGTTCAATAAAAACAGGAAACACAAGCACAATCCACATTTCAAGTGCTGAACACCGAGACTCAAAGCCTGCCTGGAACTCTGGGGAATAGAGGAGATAAACAGTGAAATGGAATAAAAGAAAGAGCAGTTAGAGTACATACATCTCCGTTCATCAGCTTGCAGTCGTCCTCCATCTCATCGGCACTGTCCTCATCCGACACGTCTCCCTCCTCTGCATTCTCATCGATGTTGGGAGGCAGTTTCTTTCCCTGGTTGAGAGAGACATATTAGTATGACTAACTGCTGCAATGATCATTTACAAGGTTCAACATTATGAGAAATATGCTTATGAGACTGACATAAGAAGGTTGATACTGCTCTCATGTCTGTGTGCTTAAAGAGTATTCCAGATATTTTTTTAAGGGCCAAACCGATACTGGATCTATGAGGCCGATACTGGATTTATGGGGCCGATGCTGATACCAGTATTAAGGAGCAAATAAATGTGGCTATCGATATATCATCCAATACTTTTTTTGCAATTATCTCTGAAAAACACTTGTGACAAAGATCATTTGACAATTAACTTTATTAATGACATCAGTGCACTGAAACTGTACATTTCACTGGGAATTTAATTATTATAAATAACTATAACTAACTATAACTAGCTAAACCACATATAACAAAAAAATTTACATATATATAAAATTTGAATTAAGAAAAAGGATGAAATATACATTAAATACATTATAAAACTTAAAAAATGTATTGTCAATTATTGGACAACATACATGCTAATACCGATATATCTGATAATATATCAATATAAGCCGATAATATTGACTGACATATATATCTGTCAGGCTCAGAAGAAGAGTTTGTTAAATCTGGACACAAAAATAAATGTAAAAAAAATGGCAGCAGAAAATTCCCAGCGTCATATTCAGGAGGATGCCAAATATGGCTGGTAAGTGAAAGTTTTGGTATATGTGTCTATACAGAAACGATGCTAGTAAATCTGGCAACCTCACTATGAAGATATCTTCTATCTACACTGGACACGCTTCAACCATACTAAAATATGTAACTGCTTGCATTTGCTCTCATCAAAAGGTGTCATCATTATTACGAGCTCATCAAATACAGTGACTTCATTGCCCCTGTATAAAGGTTACACTAAAGCAGGGGTGTCAAACATGCGGCCCGTGGGCCAGAACCAGCCCATCAAGGGGTGCAATCTGGCCCACTTTCCTTCCTGTGTTCTTTTCCTTCCTTCCATCTGTCCTTAGTACCTTCCTTTTTTCCTTTCTTCGTTCCTTCCTTCCACCTGTCCTTCCTGCCTTTCTTCCTTCTGTCCTTCCTTCTTTCTTTCCTTCTGTCTGTCTGTCCGTCCTTCCTTTCTTCCTTCTGTCCTTCCTTCTGTTTGTCCTTCCTGCCTTTCTTCCCTCCTTCCTTTTGTCTGTCTTTCCTTCCTTCCCTTCTTATTTCCTTCCCTTCCTTCTTTTCTTCCTGTCCTTCCCTCCCTCCATCTTTTCAATGATCCGGCCCACATTAGATCATATTGGTCTGTATGTGGCCCTTGAATGAAAATGAGTTTGACACCTCTGCACTAAACACTACAGAATGGGACAAAGAACAGCCGATAGTATAACAAAGTCTCTATATAATGTATTAACTCAAAAAAGTTAGGATTTATGAGCTGATTTATGCTTCTGCTGTTGCTACGCCGTTGCTCCAACGCCGTTGTTATGCTTTCGAAGTTCTGTGTCGAGGCAACGTGTTGCTAGGGGGTGTGACTGTGTGTGTGTGTGTGTGTGTGTGTGTGTGTGTGTGTGTGTGTGTGTGTGTTTGTGTGTGTGTGTGTGTGTGTGGTTTCAGAGGAGTCTCTATCTGTATCCTTGTTTATCTTCCAGTCACAGTAGCATGTAGCATTGCGCTATGTGTGCTAATAACAGAAAACACACACCTTTTGTTCTTTATTAATAAATAAAACAACTGCCGGAGGAACTGACGCTTTGACCAGACCAATCACAGCCCTTGCGGTCCGCGTTGCCGTCACGCGTAGTTAGGATTTTTTGGAGGTGCACGTCAGGCTACGGCGTAGGGGTCTGCGGTGACGCAGAGGGCTACATGTAAACCAGCCTTTAGTAGTAAGGTGCTGGTCAACGCACTGACATATGAGGGGTATCTTCTCATCTCGATTTTGGAAGGAAGTAAATGTTTCCGAAAAATGTTACACTACTCTAGAAATGACATAAGAGTGAATAGAGCCAAACATGTAAAGTAGACAGGAAATAAGAAGTCATTGTTCCTCAGGTATGAAGGCAAGATGTAGAAAAGCATTGTGGAGACTCTAATCCTCTTCTGTCTACATTGTGACATCATTTTTGATCAGGAAGCCAAACACAGCTGAGGATATGACAGCTAATAAAGCATTAGGTGAAGCATGGCCATTTACAGTATCGGTTGCTCTTTCTATTATTCTCACTGTCAAGCCTTGAAGGGGAAAAATAAAGAGACATGAGACTCAACAGTACAGGTTCATCATTGATGTTTTGATGTTGTCTCACAGATGGGCCCTCTCACTGCCTGATCCATGGATTTTTCATTCACAAGTGAGATTGTCTGTCCACTGGTCAGCAATAATTCTCAATCACAGTGTAATGGAGGTTGACTTCCTGCGGCAGCGCTGTGTGGCCTATGATAGTCTAACTGTGTTGCAGGACAGTTGCTGCAGATCAGTTCTTCACAGTGTTTCCATATTGGTGCTCCTGACTGTACACACAGGTAGTAGTGCAGCAGCTGGCACAGCAGTCTCTGGAGTGCCAAGTATTGGCACTGTGCCTTCTCTTTAGTAAAAGCATCTGGTGTCAATTAAGGCTTATTAACCACAACACTGTCCCAGTCCATGCTAACATAGAGGTGCTGCTGCTGATTGGCACACTCTCCTGCTTCTGTTGGTTAAAACCATTTTTCAAACTAACTTTTCCTTCATGGTTTGTGTTACATTTCTCTGCCACAGATGGTTTACAACAGCAGGGAGCTTTCACAATGACCACAGCAGGTGAATTCTAGCTTACAATTGGTGGAGAATGTAAGAGAATGCCTTGCCTCACAGCTGGGTTTAGTGACAACAGAGTGACTGAGGAACTGAAGGATGATCTACCTTTAAAAAGCACAGGTTAACAATTTTTCAACTGTGTCTTCAAACAGCAGCCAGGTGTCCATATGAACAGTAAAGAGGTTTTCCTCCCTGTTATCATTCCTCCTGTTCATACTGACTATCAAAAGATCTTCAAATGTGCTTTCAGTGTTCAGTGATGGAGGACTAAATCCACAGTGTGTCCACACAGTCATTTAAAGTAGATGATCAGCTTCTATTGAGCTTCATCAGTGTGAGTTAGTCATATCAAGTGATATCTGACACATTTAGTCTTTTTAGCATCAAATTCCCTCTTAGTGTTTCCTGTTGAGCTGTGGTGGAAGTACAGTAACAAAATACTTTGCATTGCAAGACTTTTTTTGGCCTCCATAAGTGCATTATGAAGGAATCTTCTTAAGGGTCAGTGTGAAAAGGAGCAATAATTCCACCAAGAAAAAAACTGTTTTAGTGTTAGTCTGGGTTTTGACTATTGTTTTAACACAGATTTGAAACATTGTGAACCTGTCCTTTAAGGAGTAGATAGATATGTCTTTAGTCAAGCCACAAAGCAGCATCATATCCTATATGATATGTTTTGTACCTCTTTCCTAAAATTATAGCCGTACTATATAGTAGTATCAGCCTGCAGTCCACTGTTACTACAAAAACACGCTTTTTATCCCTTTCTCCTCTCAATTTTTATTTTTCATTCTCTTCTTCCAAACATATCATATTCACACACTTTCTAATCACTTCACTTCAATCAGTCCACCATCTCCAGCCTTTGAAGTCTGCTGCATGAGGTTCAAGCTCCAGATAATAAGCTGGTGAGCTGAGATAATTGCCTGAGGACTGACTCGTCTCACCGAGGAGGATCAGTCACTTTTTAAACATCCAAACTGCACTTATAAGTGACGGCACGCCCACAATCTGACTTTACCTTGACAAGGATCTTGCCTTTGAGTGTTTCTGGTGAGGGCAGCCGTCCAGAATCACCAGCTTTGATGTTGGACACGTCCAGTTTGTCTCCTAGGATCTCAATCAAGTACTGGGCCATCTTCTTTTGCTGAGGAACGCTGCAGTGGTTCTCTATGGACAGGATGACGGGGTAGCTGGGAGAAGGGAGATAATCACACACAAAAGATTGGAATTACAGGTGTGAACGATGGAGAAGGACACAGAGGACACAGCGTTTCATTTCTACAGTGTACTGTGTCTCTGGGTTGCAGCAGAAAATACACAAGGATGTAGAAGTTCATTACTGAGAATTCCTCCTCAGGATTCCTGTTAGCTGTTAAAACTACATTCTTATTATCTACATTAACTGAGTTTCTGCTGTTAACATGTTAGGTTTTTTCACCTTTAATGCTAGTCATGCTAAAGTCAAAACTATATGGACAACACCCAACCAACCAAAAAATGCAACAAAAAAGAAGACCAAACAGACAGCTGAGGCCAGACACATAAACCTCTGCTAGTTCAGAACAGAAATATGCTTACAGAGGTATAGAAATATGATTCACACAGGTATGTGAAGGCAACACATCATGACAGCTGCAGTATAGGTCATAAGTCCCGCCCCCTCTATGTTAGCAGATGGGACATCAGCCAAACTAAAAAAAAAATCAAGTAAATGTCAAATACATTTTTCCCCAAAGATGGTTTCTGTCATTTTAGATCGCTCTTATCACACTGATGTTTTTCCAAGTGCTCATTCTTCTGAAAAGTTTGTTCTTAATGAGTTATTTGATGGTATAAACAGGAGGTGTGACATGATTGACAGCTGTGATAGTTGCTGTCAACCCAGGTCAGGTGGTGGGGAGCATGAGGAGGCATGTCTCATGGACTTCTTCAAAGAAGATATTTAGCTTCACTTTTGCATAGCAGAAGGAGATGGAGACGTGTTCTCCATATTTATATGCAGTCAGTGGAAGGCAGTGGTTTTGTTTGGCATGTGTCCATAAGCCTCATCTCCATTCCCACAGTTCACCTTAATGCAAATAAACGTTGGCATGGCAGTAATCATCAGCTTTCTTATATTGTTACCTCCACCAGACTTCTGATCTGTTGATGAAAAGATTGGGAAAAAACTGTAATGTCACCAACTTTACGATTAGAATGAGGGAGAGCAGCATTAGTAAGCAGCATTATGCAGAATTCCTCACATGTCTGCACTGCAATGCTGGTCTGAAGTACAGTATGTGTGAGATTCTTACTGCACAAAATGCTGTAAATAAATAGCATGTGTAACATTTTGAGTATAAATGCTGTTTATACACCTGGCTCCAGATGTTTGGAACATATGTTGCAGCATTTTTATAGATTTACAGTTTATATTTTAGGACAGCTCACATTTGTGAACATTGAAAATGACTTCATTATATGTCTACTGCTGCTTAAAAAAACAGTAAACCTGCAGATTAAAGCTTCAATATGATTCAGTAACATCTTTTTTAAATCCTTTGTTCAGTTTGGCTGTAAGAATGCAACATGGTTTTATGACTCTGTGGTTTGGAGCCACTTGAAAAGACACTAAACATAAGGACACTTGACACAAAGCTCTATAAAGCTACTCTCAGTCTCTGCAAGATTCTGGTCATGTGAGGTTTTTATATGACTTGTAAAAAGACTGTTCATCTGTTAATGAAAATGTACCTGGATGAATGTCCGTATTTTCATATCAGCATGTCCTACTACAGTGAAGAATCTGTGGTGTAACATTCAGAAGTACTGTGACTCCTCAGTCACAACATACTAGCTGAGACTCTTCACAGTCTCAGTCAGATGGAAGCTTGTCATTCCAATTTTGTTCCTGTCAGCTTGCTGCAGAGCTTTTTTATTCAGCGTCCTGCTAAATCAGATCCTTCTCTTTGATGTTGAAAGCAGCCTTTCACCCTGCTCCTTTTTTAGCCAATTATCTATTGAATATAATGTCCACAATTACGTTTTGAAACACACACACCGAGAAGGTGAACATTCCCACAAAGCGATTCATTGTACTTGAAGAGCCAGGCTCTAAAAATAGAGCTCTTCTCTGCATCCTCCAGACTGTGTGCATGTTGATGAGATTACCACCTTCTGATGCTGCCTGTGTGAGGAGGAGGAGGGTGTCTGTGTGTACGCTTTCATTACTCTGTGTGTGTGTGTGAGTGTGATTTTATGTTTCATGTGTGTTTTTATATATGGAAGCGTCTGCGTATGTTACACAAATGAAAGGAGAAACCTGAAGCCTCTGGGCCATGTTGGCTGACTGAATGGTTTGATGAGTGTAATAATGATGTGAATCATATGCTACGGCCTTCACACTCACCACAGATCAACCCAGATCAACACCTATGGCAGATTGTGGATTGATGTGTTAGACAGCACTCTCCACCACCATCAACACATGGAGGAATATCTTTTAAAGGAATGTAGTTCATCCCTCCACACACTCTAAGAATCTATAAGACATTGCATGTTGGGCTTTACCTTCATCTGAATCTAAACCTTCTGCTATTTAGGATACTGACTGCAGACAATGTTAATACACAGTTTTTCACTAGAAGTATGCTGTGTGCATGGTTCTGAATATGTACTGTTTGAAATAGATACATACAGTACATAATAAAACTAAGTACACTCCTGATCAGTATCACAAAAATGTTAAGTCATTATAAATTCTATCTATCAAATAGTTTGTTGTTTTAGACAATACCCAAGAAGAATTGAAAAACAGAACATTTGACTAATTAAACTAGAGCTGGGCAATTATGGCAAAAATCTAAATCATGATTAACTGAACTTTTAACCTTGATTACGATTAATGAACGATTATCTCCACCCTTGATGAACAATGATGTATATTCACAGTTTCTTTAGTTTGGTATTTTCCACTGCTGCCCTCACACATGAGTATCTTTAGGGAGTGAAAATAAAGATGTTTTAAGATGTGACGCTGTGGTTAATGTCTAGTTTACTTGATTAGAACTATGTAAAGATCATGGTTTGGGTTCAAATGATCACTGGAGACAAGTTTTCAAATTCCTTAAAGATATGCAACCTTTACTGTCATGGCAACAGTGAACACCACCATTAATTGACATGAGCAAGATTAAGTCCATTACAGTTTCTAAATGTTGGTTTCGATTAATTGCCCAGCCCTAAATTAAACTATAATGAAAGATCCATTTCATTTAAAAAACAAACTGCAACTAAAGTCAGCACAGCCTTTATTAGTAAGACTACATTCATTTATTTCTTTATATCTTGTATGCCAGCCTTTATTTTGATGCTAGACTGGATCTTCCTGGTATGGTTGATAACAGTCTAGAACAAATGTGTGGAGAAATGTTTTGTCATTCTCTTTGATGGAAAGGTTTTGTTGCTCTACTTTCCTCTTTAAAATACTACACAGGTGTTTTATTGGATTCATATTGGAGTACATGTTCAGGTCAGTCTGGACTTTTTTTTTCTTTAAAAACTCTTGTGTGATTTTTGCAGTGTGTTTTTGGATCACTGTCCTTGTGGAAAATTCCTCTGAGACTGTTAATCATCTTTTCATTCAGTATTTTGGGTTAACAAACTTGCATTCATAGTGCCATCTAATAAATGTCGACTGTCCTACACCTTTCACACTCACGCAGCTCCACATCAGCAAACTCCCACCTCCGTTTTACACAGTCAGCACTGTGGAAGTCTTGGCCAGCTCCAGCCCAAACATGATGGACTCTATCTCATCCAAACTCATTTATTTTGGTTTCATCCGACCAAAGAATGCGCTGCCAGTTTTCATCAGGCTTCCTTTCATGTTCTTTGGCAAAGTTTTTGGACATTATCTGTAGAGGCTGACTTCATGTAATGTCACTGAAATACCAATGTCCACAAATAATCCTTGTGCCGAGTTAGAAGCACTTGGTAATGTAAATAGCTAATGTTTGTGTGCGTACTGTCACCACTGACCCTTCTAGTTTGGATCCTCCTGTACTAACTGCTAACTACTGCTGCTTCTGTTCAATAGCCTACTGATAATCTGAGACCTTCTCTCATCTTTGTGAAGTCTCACAATCTGGTTTCCACGTGAAGCCATGTTGCATGAGACACAACAAAAGGCCAAAACTGAGAAAATTCTGGTGCTGATCACAAGTTTTATAACCTTATTCAGGTTAGTCTGAATGAGAAGTCTCAGGTGTATTTATTTAGGTTGACTCACTTTTGTTGCATTGAGGCTGTAATTAGTATTTTCAATGTAGTCTAACCTACAGTACTGTTTTTAATTACAAATGAAATGAAATACCTTACATTTCACCCTAAAATATTAGAATTATTGTGAGATGAGAACATTTTGAATCATTTAAAGACTGTGTAAAGTGAATTCAGACATTTTCTTCTAAACACATTAAATAGGTCATAAATGTATTTCTAAAAAATGTGTAAAAAGCATTTCAACCATTTAGATTTGAATTGTGGAGCTAGGCTTCACAAACTGTGTTTCAACATTTCTGTGTTCAGGATTTAGTGGGCGGGTCTGAAAATGTGATTAGCATAAACCCGCCCCTGCTGCTGTAGAGGTATAAATACATTCAGCACACACTACTACTACTACAGTCTACAGTTAGCCGCCGAGCTAGCAGCTGAGTTAGCAGCTGAGCTAGCAGCAGAAAGCTCTCAGACGTAGCGTCCATGTTTCGGGTAGAGGTAGTGACTTTGATTGACAGGTGACACTTGGTAGGGGGCGGGGTTTCATCATCCAGCAAGGCATCTTATCAACCAATCACATACATGACCGCACAGATTCCTGGTGGGTTACATGTGAATGCTGTATTTAAAAGATTTGTTACCGTTATATGTTACTGCAACATTCACAGGACTCAAATTGGACTTCCTGTATAATAACATTAGATGTAATCTGATGCATCTTATGCACCAGTGATAAAGGAGTCCTATATCTCTTGTAGGCATACTTATTTGAACTATACAGCTATACTTTAAAATTAAAATAACACAAATATCTGTATTTATTAACTGTATTGACTTTAAAAGGCAACCAGAATCTACATCAGAAAAAAAATTCTTGTAAATTCAAATATATATATTAGACTGCAATCCCTGCTCTCATCAATAGTCCTTATTGGTTTGCTTCTTTATTGATACTCTCATTGGTTCTATTTCATTAGTTAATACTTGAAAAAATATATTATTAAAAAAACAAAACAAAAAACAAAACATTCAGAGCAGGATTAGAATTGATCTATATTTCAAATATAACTAAATGCTGTTTCTAGAGCTGCAACAGTAACGTTTACAATAACAAAGTCACTATATAAACTCAATAATATCACACTAATCACTGATATCAAACTGATCTTAAATGTCAATAAAATAAAAATAATATTCCTGAAATAATTTATTTAGAAATCAGTCAGTATCAGTCTGATGTGATTCACTGCCTGCAGGTACTACTGGTAGACAGAGGGGGGCTGTTTGGGAGGGAGGGGGGCTGCTTAGCCTCAGCCAGCAGCCAGGTTTTCAAGAATGTTAGTGACTTATCTTAGCTGTCACTCCAGTCCTGTGATCACTTTCTGGCATCGTATCATGAAACTAGTTTTCCTCCAAATAACCTGATACTTGAAATATTTAGTATTATGATATGTGTGTCTGCTTTCCCCTACTGCTGGTGTAGCATGAGACATTGTTAATGTGCATGTACTATCCACATTGTAATGATACAATACTGGTTAAAAAAAGAGCAAATCCTCCTGTTAATGGGCTGAGGTGTATGAGAATCCTTTGGTTTAACTCATAACTAGAAAAGACAACCTGTACACTAATGAGGCAGAAAATGTGCTGAATAAAATCAGCAACAAACACTTCCATCTGTCTTATTATGTTAGAATCACACTTTAACCTGTGAATTGTTTGCTGTAGAAACATCAAACTGCTCCCGGGAGGAGCCTTTCTATGGATACATACATCGCCTCTTCATAGTCCATGTTTTATTTTCCTCATCACCTCACATGCCATCACACCAAACATTGAGTCAAATCCAACATACAAGAGGAACACTGCATCATAAGATTGCTTCAGATGTAAAGAAGCGCATTAAACCCACCCAACCCTGGAATTGTATTGCAAGCCTCATTTCCTCCATTTTTCTCTGTGGCTTTACGAGCCAACAGCCTGTGTAATGCAACAATGTAACATGACCTGACAGCATATATGTCCATATAGTGCTGGGTGATTTTCATCAGCACATACATGTTTTATGGTTGGTCAGTTACCATCAATACAGAGGCGATGAAACATGACAGTGATCTATTAGGAGCTTTTTATGGGGGATTTAAGGGCCAAAACTAAATATATAAATATATAAATAACAATATTATTACATGCTTTAATAAGTGAACATATACATAGTGTTATAATTTAAGCTGACCACCAATCACAGGGCAGGGTCCGCCCTCTGATTTAAATGAAAGCAATTGACAAAAGTAATACTATTTAAAAATGGATAAATAAATGTGTCAACCTAAATGAATAAAATATAGAGACAATTGAGTGTTACACTTGTTGAATAATTTTATTATATCATTATTTTTGTATTTATACATTAAGTTTTGGCCCTTAAAACCATATATCCTGACTGAGTGAGTGTGCGACACAGTGAATATAGTAAGAAAATGGCAAAAGTGTAGCAGCACAGAGAGATTGCAAGTGTGCGTGTGTTGAAACATACTCGTTCTTGACGAAGGCGTACTTGTTGATGGTCTCAATGACGTCTTTGAAGAGGATCTTGGAGGTGAGTGTGTACCCGTGGTGGACAATGGGCTCGCCGTCCTGACCGTCCCAGCAGTCCACTGCGCTCAGGAGAAGAGTCACTCATTAACATACTGATGGACATTTGTGTAATACTGGAACACTTTTTGAATAATTGTTCTCTAGATTTCTGCTGTCTTTTACTTCAGCATGTGGATTATACTGTAAGTACATTATTACTTGATAAGTCGTGATTTCTTTTAAGGTAACCTAACTAACATCTTTAATTTTCTCAAAAACAAAAGAAGCATAGCATTGCTAACAGATAAATAGGTCCAAAACATGTTCGAAACTAGGGATGGGCATGATTAATCGATGATCGATAATTGATGGTTAAAAATGTTGTCGATCACATGAAAACGCTGGTTTCAAATAGAAGCTGTATTGCATAGCGTGAGTCCTGAAGCAATGCAATGAATTTCACTATGTGGCAGCAATGAGACATCTTAGCAACAGGGGGTGATATTTGACAGAGAAAACGGCTCAGCTACCTACCAGCTGCTGTAGATATCAAACATAAACATGAAGAGGTCAAGGCGAAGTTTGGCGTGGGACCTTTTCAAACTAAAAATGACGGAGTTGATTGTAAACTCAGCACCATGGCCAGGATACCCAGGATAGCACAATACCTCTGCATCCCGGCTACTGCTGTCCCGTCAGAGCGTTTCAGATGCTCGACTGACTGTCACCAGGCTGCGCTCACTGATCCCTGAGCATGCTAACATGCTAACATGCTAATCAACAAGAATCAGTAGGCTGGAGTTACTTTACTTTGTTAGCAGTGGACAGTCACTACTGTAGCCTTTAGGTGAGTCACTCTGGTTGTTTTATGAGGCTCTAGTTAAATAAGCAGAATTGTGAAGTAACACTATCTCTGTCACTCACTCTCCCTCTTTCTCTCTCGGCTCATCTGGGAGCATTTTGTCAGTCCGGAGTAATATTCTGTTTTTTGATTAAGTTGTTATTAGATTTGATTGTTTTTTTGGAATTGTTTCTAAAAGAGGCTCAATTGTGTTTAAGAGTGCTCTATTGATTGATATGTGAAGAGGTTTGGCTCGGAGCTTCGGGCTCAGCTGCTTTTACAAAGGTCCCGAATTATGGCATTTTTAAGATAAAAGATAATGATCAATCGATAATTGATCGTTCATGTTCCCGGTGATCGATCAAGAAAATGTATTCAAAAGCCCACCCCTACTCGAAACATAATACTAATTAAAGCTGTATGAGTGATTTTCACAGTCACTCAGGGCAAAGGAAACATGCATCTTCTCACCTTATGAGGTTGTCATAGCAACCCGTTGCTCATCTCCACATCCAGCAGTTATAGAGCAACATTATCATTCATTTGGAGTTGTGTTTGTCTCCACCTGGATGTAAGTTCAACATTTACTCCTCTTTTAGCTCTGTTTTGGTCTCTACTAACTCTCTTTAGCAGCTTAATGCCTTACTACATTCACAAGCTAGTTGCTAAGATTTCCTGTTTCCTGTTTGGTTCACTGTCAGGTTAAAACATGCAGCTTTAACCAAACCTTCAGTCTGGTTGACCTTCATCAGAGCACGCATGCAAGACAGTTACGTGGAGCTCAGTTCATTTTGATTTGTGTTGGCCTCAATCCTCAGGCAAACATAGTAGAGGAGTGGGTGGTGACCTTTTTACAGTGGATAATGCCAGGCTTCCCCCACAACATGTTTTTGCCTCCCAGCATGCACTTCCCTAAGTTGTAGCAGGCAGATACAGGCTGGCATAGTGAGTGTAATTACCCCACATGTCCACTGCACATGGCTCAGTCTAATAGTGTCCAGTGTGTGTGCATCAAATGTATCACATTTGACACTGATCTAATTTACAGTGGGATTCTTTCCTCAGCTCTGATTTGTTAAAATGTTATTCTAATTTAACCAGAACTGCATGATTCAAGCTCCGAGCATCATTCTGGAACTTGTAAATGTGATATCATTGCTATACTTAAAGACAGTGTAAAGTGAATTCAAACATTTTGTTCTAAACACATTAAATAGATCATAAATGTATTTCTAAAAAAGGTGTAAAAAGCATTTCAACCATTTAGATTTGAATTGTGGAGCTAGGCTTCACAAACTGTGTTTCAACATTTCTGTGTTCAGGATTTAGTGGGCAGGTCTGAAAATCACCACCACCCCGCACACTACTAGTACTACAGTCTACAGTTAGCCAGTTAACTGAGTTAGCCGCCGAGCTAGCCGCTGAGCTAGCGGCAGAAAGCTCTCAAGCGTAGCGTCTATGTTTCTGGTAGAGGTGGTGACTTTGATTGACAGGTGACACTTGGTAGGGGGCGGGGTTTCAGTGAACTCAGCGGGCAATCCCACAGTGTTTGGTAGCAGAGAAAGAGGCTGATTTTTACACAACTTTGAAGCCTAATTTCATATATTTGGCAATTTTTTTAATCATTCAAATTTGGCAGGGTGGTTAACAACACACTTTTCCGTGGTATGTCAAACTCAGAACACATATTTATTTTTACTTTACACAGACTTTAAGCTGCATGAAAAAATGCACAGTAACAGTAAACCTTGAATCATTCCTTAAACTGTGCTTGTATACTGGCAGTGTGTAGTGTACCTTCTACACAGCGGCAGCCGGCCTGCAGCACCCAGGCATACATGTCCACCCTGGACTGTGACATTAGCTGGTCACCCATCAGGTAAGTGTTGTGTGAGGAAGCGATGAAGTAGTTGGACAGCGGCTGGCTCATGTCCAGGTTAACGTTATAGTGCTCTGGGTTGAAGATGTCCCCTGCTGGACTGCGCATGTAACTTGTAAAACCTGGAAGTAAATGAAGCAAAGGTTTAAACAATTTGATTTATGATCAATGCCTCAAATCTTTCACACATCTCTTAATTCATAGATATGTTAACTGTTATGGTCAATCAAACGAATCAAAATGTCCCACTAAGGCACCGGTAGATTTCATAGCCTTAGATAACGAGTTCTATTTTATGTGTTCAAGAAGTGCAGCAGTGGTGCAGAGAGGTCCAGCACTGGATCATGTGTATTTAGCTAATGAGCTCTGGCCAGAGCAGGCAGAGATGGATTGTATGTAGTGCGACTCTACAGCACCAGCAGCAAACACCACTTCATATTTCTTACCAGGTTTTTTGAATAATAGTATTTTCAGGGCAGGTGATTATTGGATTAAGCTCTCCTTAAAAAGATGACAGGTGTGTTTGAAAGTGTAAATTGAAAATAATGAGAAAAACTGTGGCACACCGTCTCTCTTACTGCTGGAATATTTACTAGTATACAATGATACAAATTCTGTGTGCCCGACCTTCATTAAGTATAAGAATATGTACTGTATGGAGACTGACCGATAATTCCCACAAGTTATCAAGTGATAGACAGTGTTTACACTGTATTTTTTCCATTTCTTCTAACTCTAACTACATTCATCCTAATCCAGTCCAGGTAATCAGGTGTGTGTTCAGCAGAAAGAGGTGGAAAATATACAGTGCTCAGTTTCTCCAGCACCAGCACTTCTGTAGTTCATGAACAAGTCAGTAAGTCGTGACTCATTGAAAAGAAATACTCAATGCAATATTTATTGATTTGAAGTCTCTTCTAAAAGATAGAAGCTGGAAAAAACAGATGTGTATTTTGTGTCACATGTTTTGTTTGTAAGTAGTAATTACCTTATTGTAATATTCTAACAATCAATACCAACAAGGCAGTATGATGGACTCCTTACTATTATTTGCTTTGATATATTACAGTCTGTGCTGTTTTCAATTCAACTATCACACTTCTTAAATAATAGAAAAAAAATGTAAGTCACACACAATGAATCTAATGAATTGTACAAGTAGCATAGATCAATCTAGTGAATTTGCAGCGGACACCTTGAACAGATCCCAACAGAGCAAAAGCTTCACTAAGATGATCAAAATGATGGAAGAAAAGCTCTGACCTTGCAGACACCATTTTCATCACACTGGGATTCAGAACTCATTCTTTGAACAACAGTGAACATAAAGAGAATATTTATGATGTAGGAAACCTAGATGAACCACTGCTGGATTCTTCACTAGAAGAAAACTAGCAAAGAGTTTAGTTCTACATACAGAAGCTTAAAGTTCACTTACCATCAATACCCAGAACCCCTTCCTTCTGGTTCTCAGAACATGGCTCAAATTTGTTGATAATCTCCAGGCAATGGTCCTTGGTGACTTTGGTCATCTACAAAGTACAGAAATACACATCATGCAGTCATAAAACTTACTTCCTCTGTACATTATGAAACAGAATCATAACTAATGTATGGGAAGATTCAACATTAAGAAGAATTATTGAGAAGTGACTGAGTTAAGAGAGCTTCCTATAGTCATGTTTCATTCAGTCCCAGCTACACGATTTAACAGTGTGTCTGGTAGCTGATCTTTAAAGCCGCCTGATTGGTCTATCAGATTCCCATATGTATTGACCATTTAAATGAGGGGGGGGGGGGCTGGGTACAGTCTAGTGAGGGTTATTTCCATTTTAGAAAATATTTTTTATTCCACTTGTACAGTAGTGAGTATAGGGCAAGTGTCTATAATTGTGTTAAATGGGGCATGTTTGCTACCAGGTCATAATAATCCAGGTGAGAGAATACTGTGTAGAGAGTGGATCCAAATATACTCAGCAGAGGTTAGTCCACCTCCATTACCAATGAGCTCAGCACAGGCACACATACACACATTGGACTGAAGAGGTTTCGCTGAATTTCAACACAATCATTTGAAAAAGAGTAGGTCATAAAATGATATAAAATGATCATAGTAATATACATTGTGTTTTACTTTTTTTATACTCCTAATACTCCTGAAAAACTAAAATTGAACATTTAAGAAGATGAAGAGTCTAATTCTTAACCAAAGTGTTGGACAGAATTACTTTTTGACCAGATGGTGGCGCTGGATGAGAGGTCAGAAGATAGAGGTCAAAGTTAGAGGATCATCAAAAGCATTAGTATACATCATCTGGGAACCATGAAATGTGCTAATATGTATGAAATGTGTATGTTGAGATATATCACAGCACTTGAGAACACTTTGTGGTTAAGATGTTTCCTCTACAGAACCTGAATATAATAAATAAAGGTTTAAGACAGTCTTACGGTGTTGTACATGATGAAAATAAAAATGCCAAACAGCAGATTCTGTTTAGATCTATATAGAAACCGACCTTTACTCTTATGTCCCCTGTTCCCTGGTTGATGCAAACTCAAGCCTCCCTCCATGTTTACTCCATCAGTACAGGTTTCATACTCACCACTCTCCTGCTCTCAGTTTTTATTCACTCATTGCAACACTGTTTCCATTCACTATTTATTTCTCGTCACTTCTATTTTGCCATTTTTTTGGATCTGTGAAGCTACTTACTGTGAGTTAAAAAATGTTATTCATTTTTTTTGGAGGCTGTGGCTCAGGAGGTAAACAGGTCATCCACCAATCGGAAAATTGGCGGTTTGATTCCCAGCTCCTCCAGTCTTCATGTCAATCTTTCCTTGGGCAAGATACTTAACCCCAAATTGCTCCTGATGGCTGCACCAACAGTGTATGAATGTGTATGAATGGGTGAATGTGACATGTAGTGTAAAACTGCTTTAAGTGGTCAACAAGGCTAAATAACCATACCAATTACCAATAAATCTGCATGAAGAGTTGATTTTTACTGATGGTAACTAATTGATGATCAAAGAAACTGCAAGGAATTTTAAATAATTTTGAAAAAAACAAATCACTCCCTTTTAGGCTTTTTGATTGATATGTTTGTGCAACTAGCGTATCTATCTTTAAATTTAAGAGCAGACCTATATCGATAAGCTACATTTAATATTTAGTAGAGTTTAATCTTTAATAATACATGACATTTTCATATATTGGTTTGCACTAATATGGAAGATGAGAAGGAAAGTATAATGATCACTCTAATCATGTTACCATCAGTCTTTGTACTAATGTGGTCCAACTAACTTCATAATGTTTCCTTCACTTCTGAAAGCAAACATAGAGCTTAGGTTAGATGGTTTGGTCTGGACTGCATGGGGACGGACAGGGATTGTTATTTGAGGCACAAACAAACAGATCAGACCAACGAAGGCTGTGCTTAATGACACTCTGCTGCATCTTGACATTATTTCAAACATATCACTTCACAAAACTGCTTCCACCATTCTCCAATACAAAGAGGAGGTGAGCCATCGTATTCACAGTGTCAGAACTAAATGCTGAGTATAATTGGAATACACCACAGCTGAGTGGAGCTGACATCTCACTATGCAAACAGAGCCTTCTCTTTTAAAAATGATGGCGAGAGTGCAAATTAGCTGATGGAGCACACACTGGGCGTTTAAAGAAAAACAAGCAGTTACGCTCATTAGCTCGTTTTTCTTTCCCGAGCAACGGTATCATTAGCAAGGAGATGTGCTTCATGTGAAAACCCTTTCCAACTGCTGCTGTTATAAGAGTTGTGAAGGCACTAATGCTAACGTCCCTGCAGGGCCCTCGCTGCCTACATTTACCCACACTGAGCACCACTTGGCCAGTCACTTACTGTTCTAACCTCCAACCACACACAAGCTAAAAACAAGGACTCGGTATTTTAAATGGCAGAACAATCACCAACTTCTACACAACTTTCCCTAACTACCCATGAAGGAATTTAATTTGGATAGGCTGAGTACACAACCCTGGATTGGTAAATGAGATGACTGAAACATAAATATTCATTTTCAGATAAGCATAATGTCTTTTTATTCCTGAAAATAAGCTTTCAAAGGAGCAATTATTCTGTTGTCTAAGACCCATCCTCCATTCTATCATCAATTGTATTCCTACTATCACCAATTTCAAAACTATTCTACATGTAACAACTTTAAACTCAGGCCTCCTGTGATCATGGGTTCATATGGAATGTGTTTCCATCTCAATATTTCAATTTAGCACCTTTTAAGAAAAAGGTAAAAGGTTTGCTTCTATCACTGCAGTGTTATGCTAATGGTTTGTCTTTGCAAACAACCCACTGATGCTAATTTAAGTATTCTTTGTGCATTTGTACAGCATATAATGAAATCTATTATCTTGAGAAATCTTAATCTGTCTTTTGACCTTCCTTTTAATAATTTTAATTTTCTCTTTTTTCTTTGATTAATGCAATCCCTGCACTGGAGCCTTGATTAAGTCCCCTTGAGGGTTTTTTGCTCTTCTCCATCACATCTTATGTTGTGATGGGGAAGTGTTATGTGTGTGTATCTGTATTATTTGTATACATGTAAATTAATAAACATCTAAAAAAATCTTAAAGAACATGTGCAAGTAAACATATTATGTGGCTCTTTTTAAAATGCAACAATACCTTAAAATGTAATGGTAACTTAATAGTTTCTAACCAGAACAGAATCTAGTTAGCCTAGCTTAGCATAAAGAGAAGGCAGTGAGCCTAGCTCTGTCCAAAGTTTCAAAAAATCCTCCTAACAACTCGTTTAAAGTGAACAAACATGTTGTATGTCATTAATTAGAACACATGTAAAAACAACCATACATCTTACTGAAAGGAGTTTCCTGCTGAAACCCTCTTGACAAACAACAGTTTACTCATCTGGCAAGCATTAGTATGCAGTGTGTCCTGCTATGGCATGGGTTGATCTCTATGGTTGATCTCTGTGCAGACTACACAACAGCCAATGCACCCAGCCAAGAAATGGTTCCTGCACATCATTTCTTCTAAATCCACAAATTGTAGGCTAATTCTTACATTTCTGTTTGTAGAAATGAGAATGAACACATATTCCTTAGTAAACTTCAGAGGCGTTGGAAAAGGTAGCTGTTTCCCCCTGCCTCCAATCGTATTGCTAAGCTAGGCTAACAGTGTCCTGTTATGTACTTACAGTAACACACAGACATGAGAATGGTATACACATCATACATATTTTTTTAAATATTCTAGTGACAAATCTGGAATAAATGGTCATATGCAGTCTGCAGTCGTCTCATCTTCAACATCAAATATTACACATTGAGTTTGAGTGTAGTTTTTTTTGCAGATTAGCAACCTGACCGGAGGCCTGTACTACGAAGCTGGATTTTCTCTTATCGAGGTAACTTCAGGGTTAACTCTGGGTTTTCCGTACTAAGAAGCTGGTTCACTTCTTACCGGGGTAAATCACCATGGTAACTTATGCTGAACGGCTAACCTGCTCCGGAGCAGGTTATGTTCTGGATAAGAGATCAATGAGTACAAAAGCACCACCTCCTGACCAATCAGTTCTCTTAGAAAATGACCTGCCCATTCTTAAAAGATCCTGTCAACATTGGTACGTGGATCGTGAGAGGAGCGCTTAGGAGAATGAGTTTTTAGTGATAGATGCAATTTTTTTAATTGGCCAAAATATATATTTAAAAAATAATCATTGAGGCACGTGGGGGATATTATTCTGTAGGTTTGACATCCTGAGATCAAAGTGTCAGGGAGCATAATAACTGTATTTATTATTGTAATTGTAAAAAATTGACGAAAATATATATTTGTAAAATAAGCCTTGAGGCACATGAGGGATATTATTCTGTATATTATACAGTTGGTGTGACATCATTCACTCAAATGGTTGAAGCCATAATAGGTTTGTATTTTGAATGTTGAATATTAAACTAACTTAATGTCTCTTATGAAAGGAAGGGCACTGAGGAAGCGATCTGCCCCAAACGTCTGTGCCGTAATAAAGTGGCATTGTGTGATCAGAGTGCTGTCCGTTTATATTGTCTGATAAATTAATATTGTATGATCTCATGAATTTACACATTAACAGAGTCGGCAATTTTCTGCCAGCATTCCTTCCTGGCTTTTGCTGCAGCAACAGTGTTGCTTTTGGCCTGGATGATGTGTTTGAATTCTTCATATTGTTGAAGAATAATTGTCTGCTCCTCCATGGTAAAGTAGTCTGCTCTGCAGGGTTTCTCCATGTTTGTGATTGGTCAGACGCTGCAAACACCTCCCCTTTATGTGAGCGCGCAGAGATCCAGATTGGAAAACCCTGGGTTGATTTACCGAGTTGATAACCAGCTTCGTAGTACCGCTTATCCTAGACTGCAAATATCTGGAAGTCAACCCAGGTAACGGAGAGATATCCTGGATAGGTTAATCCAGCTTCGTAGTACAGGCCTCTGCTGTTCACTGTTTAGCTGGTTGTGCTAGAGCTAACCTCCCATGCTCTACTTACAAACTGTGTTCTAGAACAGCTGCAGGCCAGCAACTATTGACTTTCAGTGTCCCATTTGGCTAGTGATACAACTTAACTAATTGTTGATTAGAAAATATAGCAAAAATGTGGTATTAGCGAATATTTCCTTGTAACAATCAATAATGCATGATTGATTAAACATAGGTTGTGCTACATAGAGATGTTACTGTTAATAGTAACAGTCTAGGCACTGCTCACTATCATAACAGTCATGTCAGTGATGATTTTCAGACTGTCCTGGAATTCCTGTTATTTCTATCCAACATATACCAGTGAGGGTTAAAAATAGCAATTCTTATCTTGTCGGATTTTGACACATCCACACTGCTGCTAGTTTGCAGGTTTTAAATGCAACTGAAATGAGTACCTTCTGCTCAGTCTCCAGGAAGCGGGCCAGGTCGTTTGTGTCGAGGTGATCTTTGTGGTTGCTGTAGGTGAGCATGAGAAGGTACAGGTCCCTGCGGGTCGACATCATCTTGTAGAAAGAGCAGAACTCTTCAAAGTCCAGTGTTCCCTGCTTGTCATCTGTGTCTGCCTCCTACACGCCAGGCAAAAGGAACACTTTTAGTTTTCTAGTAAGTTTTAGGGATGAGGATTTCCAGCAAAAACACTATTACATATTCACTGGGAACTATGCGAATATTATTCAAAAGGTAGCTCTCTGCACACACTCTAGATATGCAATAATAGATTTTTTTAATGAGACAGATAACTTGGGCTTAACAAATACCACTAAACTTTGAAAACCTTTGCTTTTGACAAAGCTTAAGGAACATCTTTAGATCTTAGATTTTATTATCTTCAAATACCTACTCAGCTGGATGTACAACAAGTCAGCTGATGAAAGGCTATGACAAAAGAACTGCAGTGGCTCAAACCATGACCCATGTAATCATTACCTCAGTTTAGTGAGGCAGTCTCATGTATGACCAGCTCCATATATACCAAGCACTGGAGCCACACACTGTAGGGCAATGATGTGTGTGCTAGTTGGAGCTTGGTCTATGAGCAGCTCAGTATGTACACAGTGGGCTTAGAACACTATATTATAGAGTGATACATTAATCCAACATGACATGAGTTTCTCCCTACATTGATAATATTAGATTCTACAGGCTAACTAGTCCATATTGCTTATATTAGATGTCGTGTGTTGTGGGAATACTTCAATAAAGAGCAATTGACTTTGTTCCTTCATGCTTTTGGGAATAAATGTATCCCACAGATGAAGGCACAGTTAAAGAAGTGTAGAGCTGCCCTCCTTTCCACAGTTAAAGAATTTCAGTGAGAGAAATTGGTCTAAATAATAATCCAAGAGGCGTTCACAACCAGCATTTAAGTTCCAACCACTTTAAGGGCTACAGTATTTTTGAGATGTCTCAGTTAACATTTTAACTTGAGGGTGGTGCTACTGTAACAGGATGTAAATTCACATATAACTCATAAGACCTTAGTATGCTTCAAACAAAGTTCTTATTTAATTGCCTGACCATGTCTGAAACCTTTTCCCAATATTGGAATTGAAAGCCTAAGTCATGATGTAACATCCAGGCTAGCCTCTGTTCCACTATTACTGCTACCTTTCATTCTGCATTTTGTGCGGAAAAACTAACCATACAGAAATGATTAGTCAAAGAGTATTTTTTTATGTCTTAAAATGTGTAGAGAGGATTTTTAATCAGTAATCCACCATTACCAATTCAGTGGATCTTTAAAAAAGAATTGGCAGTTTTATCCACTTCTTATCTTTTTGGGGGGTTTCTTCTGTGCTTGCTGTACATTTGTCCACAGTGCAAACCTCTAGTACTGGACAGTAATGGTAACTAAGCATGTTGCTGCAGAGATGGTGGTGTGCAGTTCTAAGCACAGACCCATTAGTTCAGTCTTCTGAACCCTAACTCAAAACTTGCTGCATAACACATTCAGCCTCCCAACTGTTATCACCATGATGCTGATCTACAGGAAACCAAATGACTCAGAGACGGAAGATAAACACTTCACATCATCAGACTCGGCTGTTGGTTTTTGCGTACATGTCACTTACTGGTCGTCACAAGTGACAGGCACAGATGCATACAGAGAGTATTACTCATATGTCAAGTTATTAAAGCACTGAGACTGCACTCATACACATTCATTTTACTGTTATGTTTTAGAGCTGACGACAAGCATCACTGATGACCAACACTGATAAAGTCAAAAAATATAAAAACACAGTGGTGACCCTGCATCATTATTCACTCTGAAGTAAAGGAACTCTTTTCAAAAGCAATCCTCTTATTCAGAACCCATCTCAGCCGTGGGTGGATGATAGAAAACAGCGGAAGCAGAGCTAAAGTCTTTTTATTGGACAGAAAACATCAATCTAGTCTTATTCATTCCCATTCATTATGTATGAACCAGCGCACTTAAGTTGTTAGCAGGCTTGTTCTTGGTGTTTTAGTGTGACAACTAATATGGATTATTTCAGCAGTTAGAAGTGCAGCTTCCTCTTCCTACACATCCCTCCTGCTACAGTACAGGTACATCTGCGAGTCTCCACTGCAATAAATCATTGAGCAAAACCTCTGCTGGTGAAGTCTGCTTCTTTGTTCTCATTTAGAACTGTAGTTATACTTCACTATCACATCCAACCAACTTCCTGTGAGTCATGTGCACCAGCAGCACACTACACCTCTGCCCTGTCAACACAAGTGTCACAACACTGTAAGACTTTGTTGATACATCAGTGGAAACACATTTTCCTGATTGACTTTCAGATCAAGGCCTGATGGCCCTCCGACATTATCCGTCGATATTTACTTAAAAATGTGCTATCGGGAAGTATTGGTATCGGGTTTTTATAACCAATGTTTGTTCTGTAGGCTTCAGCATTTCTGAGCCTGCATGAACGCAGCATGGGACGTTTACCGGCGCCCGCTTGATGACGTATAACAACAACAACAACACTGGACTCGTGGGTCAATAACCGTGGCTCACCGTGTTCAAGTTCATAGCGTCCACCACCATGTACACGAACACACAAACAGAAATGAGGTTTACAGTACCTCCTCATTGTCATTTTCTCTGTCCCCCCCCCCCCCCCCCCCGGTATATCAGTATCAGAACTAAGAGTTGGACAATATCGGAATATCAGATATCGGCAGAAAATATCGAGTCAATATCGAGCATCCCTACTAAATTGTAATAACAAATGTGCTTTTTGAAAAGGGCCATTTCATCTAAATTACCACTAACAGTATCTAACCTTTATGATCGTTTTGGTTTCATTAACATAGTAAGATATCTAGACTTCAACAGAAGCATCAGTGAGTGTGTTTTGATACACACTTTTGATAGGGACTGTTTCTTTTGTATAACGAGGTTAAATAAAGACTGTTTGCAACATTTTCAAACCTGAATTCTTTTAGGAGTACTTGAACATCCCTGGTCACTGTCTTTATCAGCAGCATGTTTTTATTGTAGTTGTTTGTCCTGATTTTTGTTGTTTGGTTTTTATTCATTTTCTTTGTTTTTAGATGACCCAAACCAGATTTGTGAAAAACTGCATTGAAATTTGGGTTCACCTTAGTTTTCTATTGAACACAGTCTTCCTGTCTGGCTTAAATCACAGTAGATGGGTGTGTACAGGCTAATGTGTGTCTACTTGGCTTTCCATCAAAAGAAAATGCTTGGAGCAGTTGCTCTCTGACTGTCAGGACGCTCAGTGAAAAAATGAGGAAATTATGTCTAAATGAGATTTTTTTTTTTCATACTGAAAATGTAGATATGGCCTTTGTATAGGCGGAAGTATTTTAGGTTGACTTAATTATAACAGGCTATATTATTCACTGAACAGAGCCACCTGGAGTCATTTCATTCTGATTTAGAAAGCTCATTTGACTTCTGCTTCTATTTTCAGTTTATTATTATAAGTCTTTGATGAGGCCTCCTGGTGCAGATAAAGAACAATATCAACTCAAATAAAATATATTACTAATAACCTTCATGCAAAATGTAGATTCTGTTCACCATATGATCATCGTTATTCCATTTATTAGGCAAGGCAAGGCAAGGCAGTTTTATTTATATAGCGCATTTCATACACAATGGCAACTCAATGTGCTTTACATAAAACAGAAACATTAAAACATACAATTAACCCCCCCCCCCCCCCCCCCCCCCCCACACACACACACACTAATAATAAAAACAAAGTACAGAAAAATAGAAAGAGAGAAATAAGATGCTAGAATAGAGCATTAAATATAAGATTACAGCATAAAATAATAATTAGCTTAAAAATCATTAAAAGGACAAAGAGTGCAAATGAAAGATTAAAATGTAAAGTGCTTTAAAAGAGCTCAATCATAAGCTCAGGAGAAGAGAAGTGTTTTTAACCTGGATTTAAAAGTGTTCACAGTTGGGGCTGATTTCAGTTCTGCTGGTAGTTTGTTCCAGTTGTGTAAAAGCTGCTTCATCATGTTTAGTTTGAACTCTGGGCTCAACTATCTGACCTGAGTCAGTAGATCTCAGAGCTCTACTGGGTTTATATTCTACTAACATGTCATTCATGTATTCTGGACCTAAACCATTCAGTGAATTGTAGACCAGTAGCAGAACTTTAAAATCTATTCTATAGCTGACTGGGAGCCAGTGTAAAGACTTTAGAACTGGAGTAATGTGCTCTGATCTCTTTGTTCTGGTTAAAACTCGAGCTGCAGCGTTCTGAATGAGCTGCAGCTGTTTAATGCTTTATTGTGGGAGTCCAGTCAGAAGAGCGTTACAGTAGTCGAGTCTATTTGAGATGAAAGCATGAATCAACTTCTCCTGGTCTGTTTGAGACATAAAACCTTTCACTCTGGATATGTTCTTAAGCTGATAGAAGGCTGTTTTGGTGACTGATTTGATGTGACTGCTGAAAGTCAGATCTGAGTCTATCAGCACGCCATGGTCCCTAATTTTTAAAGAGAGTGACTCCAGATGTTTACTGACAGCAATCCTCTTCCCTTTACTGCCAAAACAATGACCTCAGTTTTGTCCTGATTTAATTGAAGGACATTTTGGTTCACCCAATTAGTTACTTGCTCTAAACAGTGACACAATGACTGTATTGGACTGTGATAGTCTACATTAGAGTTCTGCAGAATTTGACCCAAGGGCAGCATATATAGACTGAACAGAAGGGGTCCAAGAATTGACCCCTGAGGAACTCCACGTCATAGCCACTCGATCCGATTCATAACTTCCAATGGTCACAAAATAACTCCGCTCTTCCAAGTAGGTCCTGAACCAGTCTAGGACTGTTCCGCTGAGTCCTGCCCAAGTTTCCAACCTGTTCAACAGTATACTGTGGTCCACAGTGTCAAACGCAGCACTGAGATCCAACAGGACCAGAACTGACACCTTGCCTGAGTCAGTGTTCAACCTTATGTCATTTAACACTCTAATAAGAGCTGTTTCTGTACTGTGGTTAGGTCGGAAGCCTGATTGAAATTTGTCAAAAAGGCCACTGGAGTTCAGGAAATTACTGAGTTGATTAAAAACCACTTTCTCAACGATCTTGGCTATAAAAGGAAGATTTGATATAGGTCTGTAGTTGGTTAACATGGAAGCATCCAGCGTTCTCTTTTTGTGGCTTAATGGCAGCTACTTTTAGGAGTTTAGGAAACACACCTGATTTAAGTGAGCTATTTATTACTTGTCGCAAATCTGTTTGGACAGAGTTCACAATAGTTTAAAAAAAGTCTGATGGCATTGTGTCAAGACAGCATGTTGATGGTTTTAGATGCTGTACTGTTTCCTCTATGGTTTTACATGAATATAAGGTAATGAGCTTGAAATACTTGTTATTTAGCTGCTACTTCTTGTTGTTGTTTTCATTGAGATAAAATCTATTTCTTTTTCCCGCCATGATTTCAATGTGCCAGCAGCAGCTGACTCAGATCGTCTCTCAGTGAGAGCCAGACTGGTTACTGTCAGGCAACGATGGTACAACAGCTGCTACTGTGAGTACAGATGTGTATCATGGCATTAAAGTAAGAAGTGCCGTGAAACTCTTGTTTTTACTCTTTGGGAACATTTTAGTGAACGAAACTCACCCACAAACAGAACAGGGAGATGTTGATTATGCTAACGATCATATCTCATGAACAAATTACATTCATCAGACTATAATAAACTATTACACATTTGTCCAGTTATGATGAGTTTGGTGAATTCAACTTTTAGAAACAAACGTAAGTGGTTTAGCAGTGTTTCCCCTATGCGCCGCTGTTGAATTCTCAGCGCTGCTGCAAAAGTGACTGTGCTTGAAGTAACGTGACGTTAACTATTTTGATCACTTGCTCGATCTCATTAGAAGTTGCTAGCAGGCTAGGCTTCATAACACAACCTGCCCCCTCCCTTCATAAGCTACTGAAGTAGAGGGAGGACAAAAGCAGACAACCCGACTCTCCTGGACGTCCTGTGAGTCTCCCGCATATTGATAGCGGCTCCTTGACACCCGCAAAAGAGACACAATCTCCCGGAATCTGGAGCGAGCAAGCAACAGCGCGCACTAGAGAGTGCCTGCGCGCGTGCACAAAAAACGATGGGTTTTCTATGGCTTTTGCGCATCATATCAATGATATAATGTCACTGTGTGGATCATTAACCTTGTGCTCCCTGGTTATAGTTAGTGAACTATCAGCTTCTATCTGCTCAGATCTCACAGTCAGCAGCAGGAGAGGATGAGAGCAGCCTGGGAATCTAGCACACATAGTTTGTATGGAAGCCTAATGATGGAAAAAGTAAAACTGACTACAAAAATGAACCATTATTATTATTTATCTCTTATTTACAGAAAATACCTAATTTTGTGTAGCATACATGTGTATGTTATTTTGTTAAAGCTATCAGACATTAACATTTACAGTAGTTGTTTTGTTTACATTATTATTTATAATCTAATATTACTTTAACAACTCAGGGACTAGCAGTAACATGTTTGAGCACTTTTTTGCATTGTCAATTTTAAATAATATTTTGTTTTTGAATGAAGGGGTGGAAATTAAAAGAAATTTTTTTTATTCGATTCATCGATTAATTGATCAAAATAATCGACTGATTAATCATTTATCAAAATAATCGTTAATTGCAGCCCTCATTTTTTCTTCTGGGGTAGCACACCCCCGGAGCCCACTAGTGTTGCTAGGTTACCGCACACAGCACCGCTGCTACAAACATTTCTAGGGGAAACACTGAGTTTAGGCAAAGAATGAGAAAATATTCCTGCATGAAGTGACAGCGTTTACTGAAGGTGATGAGATGTTGGCTCCACATCAAGAGGAAGGTGAATAATAGACAAGCATCACTGAGCACAGCTGACCATCAAGTAACACAGTATTCTACAAGTTCTGAATGGACAAAATTCTAAACTGTCATATCTCCTCTCAGTTTACTGGTTTCATCCTTCAGTCAACACTCAGCACTCAGTCTTCCCTGCTGACAGTCTACTGAATGAACGGCTTTTGTTTGGTTTTTAGTTGATGTACACAGACGACTGTTTAAGATGATGCTGAATTTGAACTGAACATTCCTTATATTTTGTATTATGTGGACAATTTAGTACAAATTGGGGCACTTCTGTTAAAGACCGTGTAAAGTGAATTCAAACATTTTCTTCTAAACACATTAAATAGGTCATAAATGTATTTCTAAAAAAGGTGTAAAAAGCATTTCAACCATTTAGATTTGAATTGTGGAGCTAGGCTTCACAAACTGTGTTTCAAGAGTTAGCCAGTTAGCTGCCGAGTTAGGCGATGAGCTAGCAGCTGAGTTAGCAGCAGAAAGCTCTCAGACGTAGTGTCCATGTTTCGGGTAGAGGTGGTGACTTTGATTGACAGGTGACACTTGGTAGGGGGCGGGGTTTCAGCGAACTCGGCGGGCACTCCCACAGCGTTTGGGAGCAGAGAAAGAGGCTGAGTTTTACACAACTTTGAAGCCTAATTTCATATATTTGGCGATTTTTTTAATCATTCAAATTTGGCAGGGTGGTTAACAACACACTTTTCTGTGGTATGTCAAACTCAGAACACATATTTATTCTTATTTTACATGGAAGAAGCTTGAGGTTGTGTTACATGGACCAAGATATTCAACACTATAAACAACATACACTTAAGCTTATGTTAATATGCTGGGATCCTGTAACATGCTGTACAGTAGTTCATATTATCTTCTTGACCTGTACTATGATATGCAAGTAGTAGCAGTCACCCTTTGTACTGGGAACTGTGAAATACTCAGTTTAGCAAGATAAAAACACGGTGATTTTTAAAGTCCAGAAATTGAGTTGGCTGTTAACAAATGAAGCATAGAGAGAAAATGACTTCAGTGGGATAAGATGTAGATATGTAACATTTCTTCTCGGCAATTTGTTGTTTTTTTTTCTCTTTCAAAAGCTTTGGTACAGATGACCTGAAGATGTTCTGTAAAATAACAGTGTCACATTTGTTTAGCATGACACAGAAATATAATAATGTAGAGAATATTACTGGCACTTTGAAGAACTGAGTATATTCTGGACATTTAGAGATAAATAGTTTTTCATCTCTGTTCTGGGCTTTAATCTTGTTAAAATCACCTCGTATTATTTGGCTTCATTGTATTTTGTGTCTTCCGACCTCATTTATTTTGGTGATTTCTGTAACCTGGCTGCTGTGACACTGCAATTTCCCTTTGGGGATTGATAAACTGCTCCAACTATCCATCTTGGATCTATGTCTATGTTGTGCTATGATGCTATTCTTCTGACAGGTTCTGCTTTATTATTTGTCTCAGTTTATATGAAAACAAAATCTGTCTAAAGGCCTGATAGAAAAGAACAGTTTCTGCACACGTAAACACAGAATGAAGATCTTTGAACTGATTAATAAAAGTGTGTTATGTGTTGGGTTGTTACTGATAGAGCCTGGCAGATACTGGAGTTTTAGAGCTGATACCGATACAGATATTGGGGGGAGGTTACTAAGATATGTAAGGGTGGCCGTGATATTTAACTGTTTAACAATAAACATTATTGTTAAAAAATGACATCAGTACTCTGAAATAGTAAAACTTCACTGGAAATTGAATTACTATAAATTACCACAAACAAAAACTAAAAAACATCTGTACGTATATATTAATTTATGTAAATATAAGTACATAACTTGAGTTAAGAACACACACAGAAAAATATATCTGTACATATCGCACAACATATAGGCCGATACCAATATATCCGTGATAGACTGATATTGATCGATAATATTTGCTGACCAATACATCAGTCAGGTTCTAGTTACTGATACTATTAGGGGTAAATAATACAGACAACTAATATTATTACTAGTTATTTCATCTACTGGACTTCAATATGTGGAACTTTACTTATTTACTTAGTTAAATAAAAGGCAGGTAATTAACTGTTACATACAGTAGGCTATATATACACTCAGGTACTATTTGAAACTGGAGTTGTTCTAATATCTAGGCTTCCATCTGATGAATATGGTTGGACAAAATATTAGAAACATCTCAAAGAATGAAAGGACTGAACTTTCCATGGTAATTTATCTTCATTAAAATGTGAAACATATGCAGCAATGTGCTCTGACATGTTATCACATTATCTACACTACTGGTACAGAATCATCAATTACCATCTTCAAACTGGAAAGAGGTCAGATCTACAGTTTTCTTGTCTTGTAAGTAGGTTAAGCCGAGAAACTAGTCGAGAGACTGTCAACACACACATCTTCATGAATGTCTACACACATGCACACACGCACACACACACACACACACACACACACACACACACACACACACACACACAGATTTGTCCCTTGTGTGTTTATCCTGCATTACACCAGAGGCCATCTGTGTCCCAGCAGCACCATATGGGTGTCCGTCAACAGGCTGCTGGGCTTAGTGATAGTAAGCTGGCTAGCTGCTCTGCATGAGGAAGGCTAAAACAACACACTTAACATGGCAGCATGCTAATCCCACTGCTGAGGAATAGTGTTAGTGGCTGAGCAGCTTGTTAGCCAACATCTGTAGCAGTATCAATCAATGTGTCTTTACTACTCATTCACAATCTGCCAGCAGTCTCATGCAAACCTGCTGAACCAATTTCCTTTAATTGGAGGTGGTTAAATTGTCAATGCTAAACACTAGGGGAGTAGGGAGGAGGGGGGGGGGTGGGGGGGTTAGGGTGTAAGCAGCCAGCTTCAACAGCCACAGTCAGCCAGTAATTGTCAATGCGTGGGAGTGTTGGATCACTTTTCATTAGCTTTAACTTTCCACACGGTCGTCTCTCCTACTTTCTGCACACTTCCTCCACATATTCAATGGCTGCTGTTCTTTTTCTAACGTCCAAGTTCATATTTTAGGAGTTCACACTTCAAAGCCACTTTGTAATTAAGGGATTACTGAAAAAAATTGACCAAACCTACAACATTTCATAGCTGGCTGGTATTTAATATAGCGTGACCTTTGCAGTAGTGCTCTAACTGTGATGAATTGAGAACTTACATCAGAGTTGAATTCAATTTTTTTGTTGTTTCAGACACACACACGCACACGCACACGCACACACACACACACACACACACACACACACACACACACTAGATTTCAGTGTCCTCTAACATTTCATTTTCATTGCAAATATTAGAAATCATGTTTATCAGCTACAGGTAAACATCACACATTAAATAATCTTACACATCAACAAAAAACTCACAGTGTAGCCTTTCTGTCACACCTCATGGTCTCAACAGGCATTGGGTGATTAGACCAGTATGATTATGAGACTATCTTTATAATAAAAAAAACATTGCACTTGTTATGATCATAATAGTTGTTGTTACTTTCTCAGTTTCTCTCTCTCTTTCTCCTCTCTCTTTCTGTCTCTCTCAACCCAACTGGTCAAGGCAGATGGCTGCCCACCTAGAGTCCGGCTCTGCTCGAGTTTTCTTCCTGTTAAAGGGGAGTTTTTTTGGCCGCTGTCACCAAGAACTGCTCATGTGGGAATTAAATTAAAGAGTACGATCTAAATCACTCTATGTGAAAAGTGCCTTGATATAACCTTTGTTGCGATTTGGCGCTATATGAATAAAGACTGAACATGATAATAGTCAGGAGTTTTAGTTCCCTCTTTTCTCCAGTATCTGGACCTGCCTGATGTGACTCTGGCCTTGATGTTTCCATACCTTGAACATCTGTTTGACTTTCTGTCGCGGCAGGTTGACGTTGAGTTTGTGCAGGAGCTGTAGGACTTCACTGATGCTTAAGCTGCCGTCACCGTTCTTATCAGCCTCAGTGAAAGTCTGCTTCAGCCATGTGATGTCAAAGAGGATTAAGGAAAGTTAGCATAAGATTTAAAATCATTGTTGCTTTTAGTAAAGAGTCTATTGATGGCAAAAGAGTTCATATAACAGATCAACTCAGACTATCATGCTTTGAAATGAAACTAAAACTCTACATAGAATTGTCAGATTTTTTTCAGCCTTCTATAATGTTGATCAAGACCTTCTAGAACTTTAACCCTTCTGTTGTCCTCAAGTCAAGGAAGGAAGGGAGGAAGAAGGAAGGACAGAGGAAAGAAGGAAGGGAGGAGGGTAGGGGGGAGGAATGAAAGAGAAGGAGGTAGGAAGGAAAGAAGAAAGGGAGGAAGGAAAGGGAAGGAAAGAAGGAGAGAGGGAGGAAGGAAGAAAGGAAGGAAGGACAGAAGGAAGGAAGAAAGAGGGATGAAGGAAGGAAGAAAGGGGGATGGAGGAAGGAAAGGAGGGAGGAAGGAAGGGAGGAAAGGAAAGAAGGAAGGGAGGAAGGAAAGGAAGGGAAGGAGGAAGGAAGAAAGGAAGGAAGGATGGAGGAAATAAGGAAGTTAGGAGGGAGGGAGGAAAGAAGGAGGCAGACAGGAAAAGAGGAAGGGAGGGGGAGGAATGAAAGAGAGAAGGAGGGAGGAAGGAAAGAGAAGGAGGGAAGGAAAGAAGGAGGGAGGGAGGAAGGAAGGACAGAAGGAAGGAAGAAAGGGGGATGGAGGAAGGAAGGAAGGAAGGAAGGAAGGAACAGACGGGGTCAATTTGACCCGGGAGAACGACACAAAGGATAATTATACGTTCTGCACTCCACATCAACAGCCCACTTATCAGTGAAGGATATTGGTCTCTGGTGCGCTGCCTCTTGGCCAGGCTGTCCTCATCACTGATGCCAGCCATCAGGTACTTGAGGCCTGTGATCCAGGTCCTGGCCTCCTCTCCAGTACCAGACACCAGGTCCAGGGACTCCATGTGTTCTCCATAGTACAGGCTGAAGCAGCAGTTGGGGTCGAAGCTGCCCTCTGCGTAGCGCTGGAAGATCTCAGACTGCTTACCCTCACACACCTCCCGGATGGAGTCTATGGAGACTGATGGAGTAAACGGTGAGTGAGTCAGTAGACTTGCATGTATCAAAAACTGTCAGCTGTTAAAAGATGATAGGAAATAATAACAAAGAACAATGACTTGTTCAATCCAACCCATTCCTCAGCAGTCTAGCATTCCAGTGGTTTTAAAAGAATATCACTAGTCAGTCAGCTAAAGAATAGATTTTAACGTTCTGCTACAGGTTTACAAATCACTGGTGGTTTAGGTCCAGAATACAAGCTACTAACGGAAGTGAAATCAGCCCCAAATGTGAATATTTTTAAATCTACGTGCATATGATTGAGTTCTTTTAAAGCACTTTAAATTTTAATCTTTTATTATCTATTAGCGCTCCATGTTCTTTTAAAAACATTAAAGCAAATCATTATTTTATGCTACACTCATATTTTATGCTCTACTGTAGTCTAGACTGTTTTGCTTTCTTTCTCTCTTTCCATTTTTCTGTACTTTGTTTTCTTTTTATTATAATTGGGATTTCTCTTTTTAAATTGTATGTTTTTATGTTCACAATTTTTCCTGTTTAATCATCCCCTGATATTCTGTTTTTATGAGTTGCCCCTGTGTATGAAATGTGCTATAAATAAAGCTGCCTTGCTTTGCCAATTAGAGTTGAGGCTTTATGATAGAGATGATAAAACAGACTCAGCAGCCAGAGAGCTCTGTTTATTGAAAACATTATTTATGGAGACAGTAATGACATTTTACCTGAAGACACTGCCTGGACTCATTCATTCACTTTCCCCATTATAGCAAGTAGATGAAGAGTACTTATATTACTTGTTCAACCTGTGTGCTGTTTTGGAAGTTGTGTTGAACAGGCTCATTTCCCCATAGCACGCACGCACGCATGCACGCACACACGCACACACGCACGCACACACCGTGTGACTCTCTATCTCATTCTGCCTGTCTTTCAGTCATACAGCATACTACATGGATGAAACAGAATTTACATACACACTTATTCATAATGCATTGTTTGGATGTGCCACACACACTTACAGACACACACTCCCCCCAGGCTGAATGCTATAGACTAGTGGTTTTGTGCCACTGCATGTATATTTATTACTAGATGTCAGAGATGCCATCAACAACACAGTTGACATGCTGCTGCTGCGTTATGTATGATCTCCTGTGGCTGTCAGAGTTCTCTACAGTCCCTACAGGTGGAGATACTGTACGGCCGAGTGTGTTTTCCTGATTGCAGCTTTTCTATAAATGATGCAAGAGGATACATCAGGTATGTGGGGATACCCAGCTCTACTACTGCTCGTGGCAAAGCCTGAGGATGCAGTCAGCTCTCAGCTCCTGTCCATCATGTCAAGAGATTCTACTTGTACACTTGAAATATCACTGTCTAATGAGCAAAC
The DNA here is from genome assembly GCF_027409825.1 of Scomber japonicus. Classification (NCBI taxonomy): domain Eukaryota; kingdom Metazoa; phylum Chordata; class Actinopteri; order Scombriformes; family Scombridae; genus Scomber; species Scomber japonicus. The sequence continues at coordinate 1,925,939 of NC_070581.1, forward strand.
TGCCATGATGTGTATAGAGCACACTCATGCTGCGTTCAAGGAAATAAACCACCCTGCCAAATTTGATTGATTAAAAAAATATACAGTATTTAGTCAGCCACCAATTGTGCAAGTTCTCCCACTTAAAACGATGAGAGGCCTGTAATTTTCATCATAGGTATACCTCAACTATGAGAGACAGAATGTGGGGAAAGAATCCAGGAAATCACATTGTAGGATTTTTAATGAATGAATTGGTAAATTCCTCAGTAAAATAAGTATTTGGTCACCTACAAACAAGCAAGATTTGTGGCTCTCACAGACCTGTAACTTCTTCTTTAAGAGGCTCCTCTATCCTCCACTCGTTACCTGTATTAATGGCACCTGTTTGAACTCGTTATCAGTATAAAAGACACCTGTCCACAACCTCAAACAATCACACTCCAAACTCCACTATGGCCAAGACCAAAGAGCTGTCAAAGGACACCAGAAACTAAATTGTAGACCTGCACCAGGCTGGGAAGCCTGAGTCTGCAATAGGTAAGCAATGGTGTGAAGAAATCAACTGTGGGAGCAATTATTAGAAAATGGAAGACATACAAGACCACTCATAATCTCCCTCGATCTGGGGCTCCACGCAAGATCTCACCCCGTGGGGTCAAAATGATCACAAGAACAGTGAGCAAACATCCCAGGACCACACATGTCATTGCCAACAAAGGGTATATAACAAAGTATTGAGATGAACTTTTGTTATTGACCAAATACTTATTTTCCATCATAATTTGCAAATAAATTCTTTAAAAATCAGACAATGTGATTTCCTGGATTCTTTCCCCACATTCTGTCTCTCATAGTTGAGTTATACCTATGATGAAAATTACAGGCCTCTCATCTTTTTAAGTGGGAGAACTTACACAACTGGTGGCTGACTAAATACTTTTTTGCCCCACTGTATGAAATTAGGCTTCAAAGTTGTGTAAAAGCCTTTTTCTCTGCTACCAAACGCTGTGGGAGTGTCCACTGAGTTCACTGAAACCCCGCCCCCTACCAAGTGTCACCTGTCAAAGTCACCACCTCTATCAGATATATGGACACTACGTCTGAGAGCTTTCTGCTGCTAACGCCTGGTTCACACCGGGCGCGGAAGCGCCGTGCTTGGAAATTCTCACTCGTGCAACAGCCCTTCAAGTTCACACCAGAAGCGTATTTCTCCGCGCCGGTCGGTAAGCGGCTCTGCTCCTCAGCTCCTCTGTTGTCACACTTGGAGCTGTTTTTTCACTGCCTCTGTTTGCGTGTGTATGACACCCCACCCCTTACAGCCAGCCCACTGTGTCCCTCTCTCTTTTGTGTGTGTATGCACGCGCGTACCTGTGTGTGTTCATCTCGTGCTCTGATTAGACACACACACACCACAATCTTCAAACGGGGTGTTTAATTGTTGAAAAATAGTTTTATTTTGACATGCTTTATTTAGAAAACCGGATTCTCTCGTTGTTTCTTTGTTTGACTTCCTGCCCGGCTTGACAGATTCGGCCGTGGCACGCGGAGAAAATACACCAGACGGCGAAATGATCGCTGCACAGCGTGAGCCGGCAGCGGGGCAGAGCACTTCCTATGTGAACGACACCATTGATTAACATGGGCGCAGAAAGGAAAGTAGCTCCACTCCTCGGCGCTTCGCAGCTAATCGCGGCGCTTTAGCGTCCGGTGTGAACCAGGCCTAACTTGGCTGCTAGCTCGGCGGCTAACTCAGCTAACTGGCTAACTGTAGACTGTAGTAGTTAGGGATGGGCATTTGAATACATTTTCTTGATCGATCATCGGGAACATGAACGATCAATTATCGATTGATCATTATCTTTTATCTTAAAAATGCCATAATTCGGGACGTTTGTAAAAGCAGCTGAGCCCGAAGGTCCGAGCCAAACCTCTTCACATATCAATCAATAGAGCACTCTTAAACACAATTGAGCCTCTTTTAGAAACAATTCCAAAAAAACAATCAAATCTAATAACAACTTAATCAAAAAACAGAATATTACTCCGGACTGACAAAATGCTCCCAGATGAGCCGAGAGAGAAAGAGGGAGAGTGAGTGACAGAGATAGTGTTACTTCACAATTCTGCTTATTTAACTAGAGCCTCATAAAACAACCAGAGTGACTCACCTAAAGGCTAGGTTTTCTCTGCCAAATATCGCCCCTTGTTGCTAAGATGTCTCATTGCTGCCACATAGTGAAATTCATTGCATTGCTTCAGGACTCACGCTATGCAATACAGCTTCTATTTGAAACCAGCGTTTTCATGTGATCGACAACATTTTTAACCATCAATTATCGATCATCGATTAATCATGCCCATCCGTAGTAGTAGTAGTAGTAGTAGTAGTAGTAGTAGTGGTAGTGGTAGTAGTGTGTGCTGAATGTATTTATACCTCTACAGCAGCAGGGGCAGGTTTATGTTAATCACCGCTGCGTTTTCAGACCCGACCACTAAATCCTGAACACAGAAATGTTGAAACACAGTTTGTGAAGCCTAGCTCCACAATTCAAATCTAAATGGTTGAAATGCTTTTTACACATTTTTTAGAAATACATTTATGACCTATTTAATGTGTTTAGAAGAAAATGTCTGAATTCACTTTACACTGTCTTTAAGTAACTTGTTAATTTACATTTTGCAGATGCTCCCCCATGAGGTAATTTAGTGTTGCACAGATAGCTTGTGTTTTATCTGTCTGCCCACAACACCGACATTTGTTTGAATCCGACAGCTAGATTCAAGATTCAAAAAACTTTTTTGTCTGGCTCAAAACTAGCTGTCGGATTCAAACAAACATATCGTTTAGATGAGACAGATAAAACACAAGCCATCTGCAATCTATGCAACAGGAGCATCTGCAAGAAGTTTCAACACGACAATGACAAAATTGATGGGATCAGTGAATTAAGACATTACAGCCGATCTCCCTAATTGCATAAAATGCTAAATATTGGCCGATACGATATAGCCAAGCAGATCGGCAGAAGGCCTAATTCTGATCAACTTAATTTGTGTAGCACTGTTATTATAGTGATGGGGTTATGAGGCTTTCCATTTCAAATGATCTCAAATGATCACTAGCATCTTTTTAATATATTGGTAGTACGTTGAGCTAAATGCTAAAGTCAGCATTCCAAATTTTGTCACAGTAATAAAAAATAACAAGTTGATGTTTAGCAGGTAATGTTCACCCGCTTACTTGTTGTGTTTGCATGCTAACATTTGCAAACTGGTATTAAAACAAAGTGCAGCTGATTGGACAAATTAAAATGAAGAACTGAAGATGGAGCCAGAGAAAAAGTGAAAGTTATGTAGAGTCATACTGAGGGGAATAATCCATCCAATAGTTGTTGAGATCCTTCTTCCTTCTTATGGAAGTCTATTTATTTCCACACGTTGTTATTGTGACAGAACTCAGTCTGAGGTTGTTGCAGTAATAAACATCAATACATACACTGTAATACAGACAGTGACAGACACCTGAGTTGTGAGACTCTTGGCTAAAAAAGTAATACCCTGACATTTTGGGGTATGTGCATCCTTTTCTTGTTGAGGGTTAAAAATGAAAATGAAAGCAATGCCAGCTCTGTCTGAATGCTACTCATGTTTTGTTTTTGTTTTTTGCACTACTATAACTTACTGCTGCTGCTCAGATGAGTTTTCATTACAGAGGAGAATGAAGCATTCAGTTACATGTCATTTATTTTGAGCAATTCAGTTCTCTGTGTCACTTTTCAGAAGAATGTATGGTTCAGATATTGCATTTTGTTACTTGGATTTTCTTATCAATTGTCCCAATCCTTTGCCATAAATGTGCCACTAACTAATGTCACACATTCCATAGGAATTATAGAAATGAGTTTATACAGTCCAGATGCTTCAACCCTCAGCATAATTATAACCAACTGCTTTGACCTAAAGTCTCACTAACAGACAGTGTTGTGCCTGAACGTTCATATTTTGGGTGAACATGAACTGAACGTACTGTATTTCTGCCTAATGAACATTATTGTGAACGCGTTCATTCTTGCGTTTGTGAACAGCTCTCTCACAGTTTAACTTCGTTCAACAGAGAGCCAGATTTCCATAGAAAACCCGGCTAAAACACACCGTAAATAGGCCTTAATATGTAGTGGAAATAACACCCAATCTGGCAACAGCAGCCACCACAGAATCACACCGCCGCATGCATCATCAAAATGTGAAGCATGGAGGCAAAAACAAATGAAGGCAGCAGCACTACCTCCGACTCTAGCTGTGTCCCAATTCAGGGGCTGCATCCTTCATCCCTTGCCTCCACTACTAATATGGCATCTTCATATGATTACTTGAAACTATTTTGAAATGTGATGCATAGTTTCAGTGTTAAACTGATAAAATAATTGCTGTCTGTGGCAATAATTTTGAAAAATAATATAGCAACATATTGAAAAACAAAACAAAACTATGAACTAGTTCATTTTTGGAACTGTGAACTTAGTTAAAAAATTTGAATTAATTATGAATTATGAACTGAACTAGTTCATTTTAAAATTTGTGAACTGAACTTTGAACTAGTTCATGTAGAAAGTGAACTTTCCCAACACTGCTAACAGATATGATGGTTGCTGGCTGATACAAAGTTCTGTTTTGGTTGTTGTCTGCTGTCAGAAATACACCTGAAGCAGAATGCTGCATTGTTTCCTGTGTGGATGCTCTGTGATAAGCCGCTACAGGTCAGTGGCATATGCTAGGAAAGTCTGCAATAGATAGGCTTCTATATCTGTCTCCAGTGACTGAGACCTGTCAACGTACCAAAATAAGAGATAGAGGGACACACAAGGCAAGGCAGTGTCAGAGTGTGACTGAAAGCTTCTTACAAACTATCTGCGGGGGAAGAGCTAAAGAGAGATTTTCTAGGAATGTGATCTGGTTTATTCACTGTATCAGATGTCAACGCAGTGTGGATTAAGAAAATGAAATCATGCTCTGGGTGAACACACTGAAGTGTGAAAGTAGTTTATTGTACCTTCACAGAAAAAAATGACGGTGTTTCTCAAAGGAAATCAGCTGCTTTTCCTCAGCATTGTTCATGTTGTGCTCATCCAGCTGTGTAAAGGTTCAAAGTTTAGGATGAATTCCATGATTTAGCTTTCAGTATCTTTAAAGAAAGCCCCTCTTTCCAAAACACAACGCTTGTTTTATTCCAATCTGCCAGTGACACGTGTGTGTGTGTGTGTGTGTGTGTGTGTGTGTGTGTGTGTGTGTGTGTGTGTGTGTGTGTGTGAGAGAGAGAGAGTGTGTGTGTGTGAGAGAGAGTGTGTGTGTGTGTGTGTGTGTGTGTGTGAGACAGACAGTGTTTGGGCAGATTAAAGCTGATGAATAATTAAGTCAACTTAAGAAGCTTAAAAAATCCAGGGCTACAGAGGAGGGAGAGCAACAGGAAGCTGAGCCTCTGAGCCGCCATGAGACGCCCACCCATACTGGGTGCTGTTGCTAAGAAGTCCCTTGCCTGTGTTTATTCTAACACACTGCAGGAAATGCTGTTGCAGATGCTGTGTACTGTAAATAAATGTCCAGTCTTACAGAACAAACACTCTTCCAGTCAGAGGATGGGACACAGGTACTGTCTATCAGCAAATTAGACACAATCTTGACATTTGAGACACTCAACATGGTGAGGTAAAAATAAAAATGGTAAAACATTTAACTTTGTCGTACCCCTCCTTTAAAATTTCACCATATACACTATATGTCATTTACTGTAAATGATCTCGACTTTAAAGCAGAATGAACTCATTTGTTCTGTCTGCCACTAAGAGGGGAAATTACAGCCTGCCTGATATGATTTCTGAAACCGATACTGATTTTAGAGTGGAAATTCACCAATAATCGATACGTTGGCTGGAATGAAAATATTTTCTATGTGGATTGTTCACTGGTTTTGAACTGAAATGCTTTATTAAATAAGTAACTAATGTAGTATATGTAACATTGTTAAGCATTTCTAGAAAATGAACACTAAGAAGATAAAGAATAAATAAAAATAAAATAGCAAAATAAACATCAGTGCTGTGCAGTATCAGTCATTATTTGAATTGATGGCAGCCTCTTCCATCAGCCTATGAATGTGTGTGTGAATGTCTAACTACAGCACGTAGTGTAAAGCATTTCACTAGACATTTCACTGCAGTCCATTCACCATTTTCCATTTTTTATTATAAGATCTGGGCCACTTGCATACGCAGTCCTAGATCTGATTCATATCTGATCTCTGGCTGTGTAGTCCATGTGATTATTTTGATGTCCCACTTCTCTGCACATATCACCTGTCACCATCATTCAGTGTCTGCACCTCACAGCTAGCTACAAATAAACATGGAGGACACAAGCACATTTCAGATGTGTTGGAGATTTATGGAGAGACTTCTATTCAAGCATGACTAGAAGGAACTTACTGTAACTGAATGCAGAACAGCCAAGTCACTGATTACAATTTGACTGTTGCACAAATGTATAGTTATTTTTGTACGCATGTGGCTCATATTTCAGTTCAATCCGCGCATGTGTGGCAGTTCAGGACTTCAGTGGTGTTCACTCAGATACAGTACATGTTACTTACAAACATGAATATGAACCATCAACACAAAAAGATCACATCTGACTAAAAAACTCAAATCTGAATGATGCATTAAGGGCCTGTAAATATGAATAAATCTTCAAAATAAATCTCGTTCTGGTCCAAATAGATTGTAAACAGTGCTTCCCCTCTTTATGATCCACTTTAACATCTCAACCTGTATCAGAAGCTAACTTTCCCATCTCGTGTGTGGTCTATTTTACTGCATTGAAATATTTAAAATGTATAAATATTTCAAATGATTCGTTTTCTTGCTTCTAAGCAAGTCAGGAAATCAAATTAAGAAAAGTACTAGTCCCATTAACAGTAGCTGCTGCAGTGACTCAGGATCTGTGTTCTGTTGGGCTAAATGAATTGTCAGGGGTTCAGTTGAGCCTTTTAGAATGACGACATGGAAATATGTTTGCCTGGTAGCATTCAATGAGCCCTGCCTGTCAGAAAATATGGCACAAATGGTTTTTCTATGTGAACCATGAAGACATGGAAAAAAGACACATTTGCAATGCTGTTCCCTCCTGACTAGAAGAAAGGAGAAGACACTCACTCTTGGCCTTTTCATTCTTGCGTGAGGGCCTCCAGCGGATACAAGACTTGTGTTCGTCCAGATAGAAGAACCGCACCAGTCCCTTGGAGCCGCCGCGGAGCTTCACCATCTGGGTCCCCATCTGCATGGAGCTCATACATTTCTCCACTGTAAGAATAAAAGAACAAAAAAAAAAGTTGGGAAATTCTCAGAAGGGAAACTGCTGGAGTATACACTAAAAAAAGGTGTGTGACAAACAGGAATGTGCGTACATGTCATGTTTTCATTCAACAGATTTTAAGAGTGTATTTCCACAAAATTCCATCTGTGCTCTCATGAAAAACAGTTATTTACTCATACACTCACAAGAACACACAGAGATGCAAAGCAAACGCATTGGTTACGCCTGTCACTGCCGACAGGGTTTTGCTTGTCTCGTGGGAGGAAGAGAAAGGGAGGGAAGATAGACGACAGCGAGAGGCAATTTCTCTACCAAAATCCCTTTAACAAACAAGATCACCACTTCACACTGTAAAGTATGGCAGAACAGCAACAGGAGAAATCAATAAAACCAGGAACCTTTTTTTTTTTTTTTTTTTTTTTTGTAGACGTGAGGATCCACATTGTAGCTGAAGCTTAACAGAAATCCTTGAACATCTTTTAGGTATCAAACCACACCCGGAGAACGAGAGAGTGACTTTTGAAAAATGCTGAAGAGTGATAGAAATGTCTCTTTGTGTCCTTGCCATTATTTTGGGGAGAATTTGACAGTTTTAATCCACAGGAAGCTAACAGTGTGGTAATCAGTGGTGGTGTGGCTGGTGGGTGCAGCCTCATGCCTCCAGGCTGCAGTTACACCCCATGTGGTCATATTTCCAATTATCAAGCGTCTGTCACATCCTATCAAACTATTTCCCCACATCGTGCAGGAAATCAGACTGTCTCAGCATGAAACGCCCGCACATGTGACCTCTATATGTCTGAAAAATGGTAGATACTGTGAGTTACTTTTTCTCTACACACAGTGAGGTTTTAGACTCTTTGATCTAAATGCATTAATGAGTAAATTCCTTACCAGAAATGTGGTGTGACTCAGTTTTAAAGACCGTGTAAAGTGAATTCAGACATTTTCTTCTAAACACATTAAATAGGTCATAAATGTATTTCTAAAAAAGGTGTGAAAAGCATTTCAACCATTTAGATTTGAATTGTGGAGCTAGGCTTCACAAACTGTTTCAAGATTTCTGTGTTCAGGATTTAGTGGGCGGGTCTGAAAATCACTGCTGCGTTACCCCTGCTGCTGTAGAGGTATAAATACATTCAGCGTAAACTACTACTACAGTCTACAGTAGTAGTTAGCTGAGTTAGCGGCAGAAAGCTCTCAGACGTAGCGTCCATGTTTCTGGTAGAGGTGGTGACTTTGATTGACAGGTGACACTTGGTAGGGGGCGGGGTTTCAGCGAACTCGGCGACACGCCCACAGCATTTGGTAGCAGAGAAAGAGGCTGAGTTTTACACAACTTTGAAGCCTAATTTCATATATTTGGCGATTTTTTTAATCATTCAAATTTGGCAGGGTGGTTAACAACACACTTTTCTGTGGTATGTCAAACTCAGAACACATATTTATTCTTACTTTACACAGACTTTAAGAAAGTTACAAATCATGAAAAACAAAAGCCGGTGGTCAAATAACAGCATCTCAATTGGCTGTCATATAAATACCAGTTGGGGTCATTGAAGGAACCATTCAAACCTTTGGAGAGGCTGAGTATTTGCTGTGTATTAAAGTCAGCCATTATAAAATCCCTGTCCTTACAAAAATGACAATATATTTAACCAAGCCTATTCATTGAAGGCTGCTTGCTGGAAGCTCCACACACACACACACACGATGTAATCAGTCCTGTGTTTGCGTATATTGTTAGCTGGCAGTGGTGCTGTGGTATTCTGCACTTTGCTGATATGGTCCTGAGCAGGAATTCAATAGCAGAGGTTAGGAGAACAGGACTGAACTACATTAACAATGCCCTGGGGTAGGGATATCTACAGTGAGAGCACAGACAGGCCAAATCAATGCTCAATTAGAGCGATCCATCACTGCTGGTTTGCGTTACTTACACAGCACATATTTTGTATGCGTAATGCATTCAGTTTAAAAAATGGAACAAAACACGGCCCTGCTTGAAAGTCATCAAGATTGTGTACAGTAGTTGGTCTTTTCTGTGAACTTTGCTGCAAATGAGCTTAACCACATATGATCAAGTATGCATTAAAAAGGCATGCATTTGGTCAATAGAGGCAACACTTTATTACTAAATTGTCATGTTTCCTGGTTCATATAAACTCAATACTTCCATTAGCATAACAGCAGAGTCATGTCATACTCATGAAATATTGTTTTAATGCACTTATTATTTCTATTGTCTTCCACTTAATTAACATGACTAATTTTTCCCAATCAAATGTGAAACAGGGCTGTCATTCTCTACATCATGTTTTGTTGTTACTGTTAGTCATGACTACACTGGGCTTCCATACTTCATCATTATGTCATAGTTGCATGTAAAGTCATTTAGTGAATAAACTGCCAATGCACAGTGAATGAACCAGTGAGCAGTAGAGTCTAGTAAAGCAGAATTGACATGACCTTTGACTCTTGTGTTACCTTGCCCGCCAGATACAGAGAGGACAATCATCCTTGTTGGTAGAATCGATACTGCAGCCACCATGGCCCGCAGGCTAACTCTTCATCACAGGGTGCCTATTGATCCCATGCAGGCTGGATCACACACTTGCACACATACACATAACCTGTCCTGGACCCGTACCACAGAGAACACACCTTACTATCAAGTAAACAGTCTGACATTTAAAGAGCCACATTTTTTAATCACTGTACAATCAAATTATGCAAATGATCTTGCTGTCTTTATTTATAACACTCAATTGCAGTACTCACATTAAAGGCAACTGACATCATCTGTGTTCATTCAAAACTATGACAAAAAATATAAACCTTTTTTTCCCCCACTGCAATAACAAGCCAAACACTAAATTAAACAATAGCAAAATGTATATATTACAATTGTAAATGATACATGATAATGTGAAAGATGGAAGAATGGACATATAAACAGTCGGTGTTGGAGAATAACAACTGTCTGCCATAAACAGGTAAACATTGCTTGTGGGTTAGGGTTAGGGTTAGGGTTAGGGTTGATTCAATATTTTCGTCAAAAGACTAAGACTATGAAAATCAGGTGTAAACATCAACATGTATAGCTGAACCATGATTGTGTCTAAACAACATGTATCACCGAAGAACCTGCCATAATTTAGCCCATTTCACACACCACTACACCATTCTTCTACTATCCCTGGGTAAATATCTGTTAAACCATGCAACAAATATTTACATACTAGAATGTCATGAAATTACTCCAGTGTTTATTTTAGCGTCGGGTTTCATTCATTTTCAGGGGATAACCCTGCACCAGTCTAAAGTCAGGGTTAATAGACTTAAAATGTTCATTGCAATCCATCAAATAGCTGTCAGGATATTTAACTCTGTACAACAAATATCAAAAGGTCAGGGGTTGATTGAAGTCAATAAGATTCATCCTCTTGGGACCATGAACATCAGCACCAAGTTTCATGGCAATTCTTACTCTAATTATCAAGATATTTCAGTGTGGATCCACAGACACTGACCACCACCATGCATGACTACAAACATGTTTAAATGGTTCAAGACTTCAATGTGCAGTGCATAGGATTTAAGGGGTGAGGTTCCAGATTGCAACCAACTGAAGTGTACAGGAGAACCTACAGTATCCTCGAAACTTTTGAAATATGCAAATGGCCCTCTCTAGAGCCAGAGTTTGGTTTGTCTGTTCTGGGCTGTAGAAACATGGTGGTGCACTCCATGGTGGGCTCCGTGAAGGAGGCCCCGCTCCTTATGTAGATATAAAATGTTCATTGTGAGGTAACAAAAACACAATTCTTATTTTTAGGTAATTAAATACTAATTAAAAAAGAAATTTTATTTTGTTACTGCCAAGTCTGTTCTCTTACATGCCACTAAATTCTACACACTGCACCTTTAAAGCCTCATTTTCTACTGGTACCAAAATTCAGGAACATGTTCACATGCCACCCTGCCCTACATGCTACCACGGATGATTAAAAGATACACTTGAAATGAATATTGACATACCAAGACCAAAATATCATCAAGGATCGACTGTATCGATTGTGTATATAATCATTCTGTAAATTTGTACAAGGGCCATTACGCCCACCACTAGAAGAAAGCAATTATCAAGGCTATTAGTGATTGCTTTTCAATGCACTGTGCAGAAGGATGAAGGAAGATATTATCCATAAACAACTGACCCTTAATGATTTCACGCTACACAGTTGCAACATAACTGTGGAGCAGCTTTTTATTGATTTGAAGGGAAGTGTTCCCTCTGTACTGTGGCTGCTGGCTGATTGCAGCTCCTGATACACAGAGCTCTGGATCTGGCCTCCTTCAGCCAGAGAAGGGGGGGGGGCAGTTATCCATGAAATGAGCTGCTGTCAAAGTTAGGTTGGAATGAGAGCATGCAGGCTGAGCAGACTCTTTGGTGAGGATGGCACACTGCTGAAAAGTATCTCCTGACAGCAATCTAAAGGCCTCCTGTCAATGTTAGACACTTCCTGAAAGCTATCACAGTCTCCTGGACAACATTTACATCTGCTGCTGGTCCAAACCATCATCCAGAGCACCAGTGCCATCCCACCTCTTTGTGCATTTACTTTATTGGCATTTAAAAAAGGAAACTGATGGCACTCTGAAGACTAAGTGGAAATGAGCTGAGAAGGAAACATCAGGGCATTTACGAGTCCCTCCTCACAGCTGTCACGTTGCACATTTGATTTCACCGGAGCAGAGAGAGGCTAAATCTAATCAAACTGCAACCAAAGAGGCTCGTTACATGGTACACACTCTGCTTTTTCTGTTGCCTTCAACACTTTACCTCACGGATGAGGAGGCAGGGAAGGAGGCTGCGTTCTGCTCACATTCCCCTGCCAACCGGCTAAAAGGAGAATGTGTTTGCTCATGTGATGTGTGTGAGCCCTTGGGTAGTCAACTAAATCTTGAATTATCTTCCCACTGCACTTTATAAGGAGTGTTAACACAGTAGCACAATTTAGGGATTTGTAAAGTTTAAAATAGTAATGTAAGCCAGGACATGCATGTGTTCACTTCAGATATACACAACTTCAAACAAAAAGAAGCCTGCATTTAAGCATTCTGTAATGGATGAAATGCATTTGACCTATTTCTAGCCTTTGCAAAGGTTAATGATAGCCTATGGAAGGCTGATTAGGCCTGGACATTAAAAGGCTGGGGTCATCAATTAACCAACAGTCAGCAGGTTTGGGAATTGTTCACAGTTGGTGCTGCGGCTCCAGCAGGCGATGCACTGTACTGCCTGTAGAGCCATTAAAATGACAGGAAACTTAATTAAGAATCCTGTATTCTCTAGATGTGGTACCAAATGGATGTAATAGGCATTTCTATTAGATACACAATGTAAACATTAAAGCTGCATGCAGCAATGAACAGGCCCATAGACATGTTGAGGGTGGGACCATCATCATGGGTGAGATATTTGGGGCAGATTGGACAATATATGATGGAGTTATAAGGACTTCCTGTTTAATGGCGAAACCACGAAATTCGCTGCACTGCCACGCCCACCAGGTGTAATGGAGACAACAGATTTTCATAAATATTCATCTCGAATGTCTTAAAATGACACTGAGTGAATTTGAAGTCGGTCAGATTAAATCTCTAGGAGGAGTTAGGTAAAGCACCAGGCGCGGAAATGGCGAAAATGGCGCCAAAATCGAAAATTCAAATCAAAATGGCTGACTTCCTGTTGGAGTTAGGGTATGGGTCCAAGAGACTCTTTTCTGTGTCTTTACATGATATACATGCATACCAAGTTTCGTTCATCTTTGTCAATCTGGAGCGAGGGGTGCAATTTTCTTAATTTGCCTAGGGGGTGCTGTAGAGCCAGAGCAAACATTGCACACAGAGTAAAGAGGTTTGGCACAAACAACTTATTGAGCAGTTTCTTCTGAAGTGTATTCGGTTGAGGTCACGGGGGTGTGGGACTTCTCAGTTAGCTGACTAGGTATCAACACATATGAACAACAGAGGTGATTTAGCCTCACATAAACTGATTGAACGACTGAAAGAGTGATGAAACCAGCTGTGTATTTCACTCTGCGTTCGCTGTGTTAATGATGCAACAAGCTGTTTGTGTGGTTAAACAAGCCCGTCCTCAGAATATGTCATCAGGCTTTACAACAATAACATCACTAGATAGTCACCGGGCACTGCAGTAACTGTCTCATTTCATCATTTGTTAGGTTGCTTTTTTAATCTGCTCTTACATTCATTTTTAATTTCAAGGTCTATCTTTCTATCTATCTATCTATCTATCTATCTATCTATCTATCTATCTATCTATCTATCTATCTATCTATCTATCTATCGTCAGTCAACCAAAAACAGATTTCATCCAGCGACTCTAGTAATTTGTGTTTTTTGTGACCCAGAGCAGTGGTGCAGTTCAGATGACATGTATGAGGAGGAGGAGGAGGAGGAGGAGGAGGAGGAGAAGAAGGAGGAGAAGGAGGAGAAGGAGGAGAAGGAGGAGGGGAAGGAGGGGAAGGGTGGCCACAGGAGACCACTGTGACTTTTTTTTTTTTAAATTGTAACATCAATCATTATTGTAATCAGCATTTTCAGCTGTTTTCTGACATTTTATTCCAGACTAACTGATGAATTAAAAGAACAATGAAAATATCAGCTCTATTTTACATTTCACTTGGAAAAAAAATCATCCTTTGCTGATCTTCAGAACATTTTAATCAGTGGGCCCACCATGCTGTCTCCTCCATGTAACACTTTACTAGCTCAGTTTTATGGTGAAATGTAAGGTAAAGAGAACATTGAAACACTTGATGGTAACACTAGTAAACATATTTAGATCCAAACTTCTGAGTGTAGCTTTGGGATAATATAGAGGGAGAAGACAAGTATAGACAAGGGGGAAAGCAGCTATAAATAAGATACTTTTGAAGAGAGAGAGAGAGAGAGAAAATAAGGGAAGGCAGCAAGGAACGGAGGGTGAGAGGAGCAAAGAAAAGGTGGCATGTGAAATGAGAATGAAAGCAGAAAGGGAGGAACAGGTGAACAAAAACTATACAGAGGCAACATGCTTTTATGATGAAAAGAATGCTAACTTTCAGATTGTGCTTACAAAGACACAACAGCAGCATACACATGTACGACACCTTGAGACAAAAGTGGAGCACAAAACACAGACAGACACAGAAAGGCGTGCACACTTTACTAGTGGGGATCTGGGCCTGTTGCCATGGTTACAACATCAGATTTTAAAGCTGTGTGTGGATGTTGAGAAGACGCCCATTGTGGGGGAAACGCTGGATGCTTGCTGGATGTTAGAACTGATGAAAACCAGCTCAGGTTAATGACAGAAGAAGAGTTCCAACAACAAGAGGAATCTGCCCTATGATGTTTAATCTGGTTTTTAATATTTCATTTATTTATTTTGTATTATTTTACAGGTCATATGTTGACTGTTCAAGGCTTTTGATTCTGTTGATCACAAGTTATTACTGCTGGACGACTGGCGAGGAGCAAGATTGTGGAGCTCTGTTTCAAACAGAGGCTGAACTGAGGGGTTTACATAAAGAGCCAGTATAAGATACATCATTATAAATCATATGGAGATATTCCAGTAGAGCCCTAGAATAAAAATATAGGCCTGGAAATGTGCAGGATATGTGTCCTTTGTCTTCTATAATTAATTATTAATGAATTTTACCCATTAAAATATGTACACAATACATTTTTGTATAACACTACATCAAAGCATTCTACGACACAGAGTGGATAACATTACTCTAAATCAGAAGAAGTATCTCAGAGTACAGCAGGACGATCAGATGACTTTCAATACTCACATTAATAACCACATATAGAAAGAGACTTAAAACCATCAGTCCTATTGTGTAAGAAATACTTTCACTTTGCAGAAAGAGAATCTTCTTCAGCCCACTTTTTAAAAATGTATTTTACCTCATGCTGCTTTGTTCTGTTTCTAACAGCTACAGTATTATACTACATGTGCTAGATCATCTAGATTCTAGAACTTGGCAGAACAGTATTGGTACACTTCCCACCCTGAGCTTACAATTATTTACATGAGAAATTTCATTTGGATATTTAAACAGCACATGTAGAAATACTTGATGAGGATTACAGCTTGTTTTAACCATAGTAGCACAATGCAGGCCTCTCATCTCCTGACCAGCCTCCTAAAGCATGAAATGGAACGACCTACATCTTTACTCCAGTATTTAAGTGGCATTAACAGTCCTGCTGGAGATCACAGCTGAGCCGCTCTTAATGGGGTTAGGGTTACGACAGGTGCAGACGACAGGTGACTGGTGAGGTAGCAGCACAAAGGTAAGATGAGTGGGTGTCACCTCAGTGACGTGGCAGCGTGTCTGAGGAAGAGTTAGCTACTGTCTGCTGTCAGAGCACCAGGTTAAAGCCAGAGGGATTGTCTGGGGGCCATATGTTACTTACATACACACACACACACACACACACACACACACACACAGACACACACAGACACACACACAGAGACAGACAGACAGACAGACAGACAGACAGACAGACAGACAGACAAGACACACACAGGTGATTCAATGGTGCAGATGGTCATTTTGCTGACGTTGAGGCAGCACAGTTAATAAAGACTGTCAGCGCAGATGTAAAGGTTAAACTCATGAGCAACACATCAACTGTTTGTGGTTAATAAACAGTCGCCAATCATAGTATCAGTTCATGGTTATGGACACATTTCCACACCAGTCCAAATTCACAGAAGTATTGTCATGAAACAAACCAGACAGTTTATCTGTTTGGAATATCAAAATATTAAAACTTTCTGTGTGATGAAACAAGAAAACCTCACTGACAACTGTTTCCATTTAATGTCATTACGAGACTCTATGTCTTACTTAGTTCCTGATCTGGGTCACAGGCACAAGCTGTGGTCGCCATGACAACAAAAGCCATCGGATGAAGCCTAAAGTAACAGTCTAACTTCTGCTCATATAAAAATGCAGTGTGGGGTTGAGCATAGCTCAGCGGGTAGAGCACCCGCCCCATGTGTTGAGGCTACAGTCCTCGTTGCAGGCGACCCCGGTTCGAATCCCGAGCTGAGCGGTCTTATCCTGCGTGTCATTCCCCCTCTCTCTGCCTCCTGTTTCCTGTCTCTCTACACTGTCCTGAACATTAAAGGCAAAAAGCCCAAAAAATATACTTTAAAAAAAAAAAAAAAAAAAAAAAATGCAGTGTAACATACAAACATTAATCCCTGCACAAGTACAACACACTGACACAGTGTTAGAACAAGCAGAAAAAGTTCAGTATCATCTTTGCAGTTTGCTGTTACTTCATTGTTGACCACTGACCAGCCGTGAAAACACATAGTAGAGTACTAGAGATTAGGACTGGGCGATATGGACAAAATCAAGTATCACCATATATCGATATCGATATTGCAACGATAATGTAGAGATGACTCTTGATGCTTTCACAAAATATTTACATGATGAAAGGTTTGATAAATAACATGACAAAGTGGGTAAAAGGTAAATAACAGAACAGCTAGAACAGTCTGTAAGTTCAGAAAATTACACGTTTACAGTAATGCAACATTTAAAAGCAGGAAAAGACAACACTGATGACATTTCACGATATTATGATATCCTAAATCTAAGATGATATCTAGTCTTGTGTCACGATATCGATATAATATCGTGATATTGCCCAGCCCTACTAGAGATGGTTTTTTTGCATCTTAATTTGTATTTCTACATAAAGCTGATATGTGCTATGTGTCCCATCCAGTCAGTCTAACTCTACACTGGGACTATGTGACTGAGCTTACCCATGTAGCCCAGCCTCCACCTGGAGAAGGCCACGATGCTGCCACCTATCCAGAAGAATTCATCCACCAGGCGGGATGAAGATGTGTGCTGCTGGCTCTTACACTCAGCCACCTCTTGTTTATCCTTCTCCTCTGAAGACCAGAAAGCCCCTTTAGCCAGGGGTCCCGGCATGTCTCCTGTAGCGGCCGCCGTAGTGGAACGCATCAGGGCAGAAGACATGGGCCCAATGGGGAAAAAGCTGTTCTTCTTGGATGTGCTCATTTAAAATAACACGGATTATGATTTGTTGCCTAAATCTCATAAAAGGTTTTCCCTATGAAGTTTCTTAAAAAGAACTCAGTTTTGGGTAAATTAGGTAAAAAAAAAAAAAAAAAAAAAAGACATCTAATCCAGGTACTGTTGAGTAAATGTTCTTGTATATCTAAACTCACATATCTTGCCGTTATTATCCTTCCCAGGTTCAAAGCAGAATCCGAAGAAAAAAAGCCCACAGAAAGAATTCCTTTCTTTCAACAGTTGGTCAATAATCTTGTAATGTTATTGCCACGGCAAATGTGATTATTGCTCTGCCATCTTTTCAATATTCCTCCAGCTCAAAGACAAAAAAAAGATGCAGCGGTATTTTTTTTCCAAAGCTACAATTTGTCTTCATGCTGCACCATCATTTCTTTATTTCCTCCCCTGGCTTGCATTCATCAGCAGCTCCAAACACACTGCTGGCTTCTCATGAAAGAGAGAGCGCGGCAGTGAGCAGACACGGAAGCACAACAACACAAATGGGAAGTGTGCAACATGTGTTGGCCAAGCAGAAATCCTAAATCCCTGGGAAGCAGTAATCCTGTTGTAGGAGATTTACTCAATGTGTGGAGTGAAATGCACTGACCCACAGAAAAAGAAAGAGAGGAAGAGATAGAAGACATGAATGATCTCTGATGAATATGAAGCTTCTTCACACACTCGCACATACACACACACACACACACACACACACACACACACCTGTCTGTACATCTAGAGACTGACTGACATTATCACAAATATATCAGTACTGGAGTTTATGCTGTCTGATATGAGCCCATATTTTTTAAAGATACATTGGCTGCATTTTATACATATTTAATCCTTTAATATATACATATTAAAGTCCCAGTGAAGTTTACTGTTTCAGTGCACTGATGTCATTTTATAAAAACTAAGTTTATTCTTAAACTGTTACCGATTAATTGCCCAGCCCTAATGTATAGATTCTGTATGTACAGTATAAGATTATCATCCGATATATCATTAAGGGAATTTTTTTACTCCCTAATAATTCCAGTATCAGTCAGGCCTTACAAGTGACACAGCAGCACAATAAACTGTTGTGGCTTTATTCCAGTCTGTGGAAGAACTCACTTCTAAAAGACAGAACATTTATACATTTAAAAATGTCTGATTGTTTCCTGTCATCACTGCCTGGGAGCCACAAAGATCACCGCTTTCAGAAACATGAAAAGAAATCGAGCAAGTGGACCTACAGCAATTCTCATTCAAATGTCAGAACCGCTGAACTCTAAACTTAAATCTGAATGTTCACAATCTTCATCAAATGTGTCCAGACAGCTAAAACATCACAACACAACCTCCAGAGAGAGTACCACTCTTCATCTGAGGATGACTGCTGACAGACAACGCAGCAGTCTGAGCATGTTGAGCAGTGTCAAACATTCTGACAGACTTCTGACCACACACACACACACACACACACACACACACACACACACACACACACACACACACACACACACACACACACAGTCTGACAAACAGCTGCCAGCTACTGAATATGGAACACTTTCATCTACAGACTCACAAACAGTGAGCAGAAGAGGATGCTAAACTGTCAAAAGTGATAAACACAAGGTTAGTGTTGATTCACTGGAAATCTACCAAAGCAACATCACACAGTGAGTGGGAGGAAGTGTTATAGCACATCTAAAGCTCCAACAACATAGAGACTCAGTACAGGTATTATTTCAGGTCTGGAAGCCTTTCCTCCCTATGGAAGCCTATTTCCGCCAGAATTAAAAAAAAAAAAAAAAAGATAAAAGTTAGCTTTGATAATAAAAATATCTTCCAAGTAGGTCAAAATTATGAGATAAAAAGTCAAAATTATGAGCTAAAAAGTCATAATTATGAGATAAAAAGTCATAATTATGAGACAAAAAGTCATAATTATGAGATAAAAAGTTGAAATTATGAGATAAAAAGTCATACGTGTAACTGCAACAAAGTTCATAGAATTATGTGCAAACGGCGTATGTGGAGGTTTTTAGGCTGTTATTTTTGTTTTCGCTCGGAGCGGCGATTAACTTCCGCCTGACACTTCCGGCAAGGATTGGCAATATATGAGCGGCGATTGACTAACTACCGCTTGGGACTTCCAGCAAGGATTGGATATATGGCGGTGCTCTTGGCAGCCATCTTTACTGCAGCAAGGTACTCTTGCAAACATCAAGTATCAGTTGCACACTAACATCATGTGTCTGAACTAACAATCATTACAAAGTGTTTTTATATCTGATGTCCCAGCTGTGTGTCACAGTTACCAACCAGGTTCATCAACTACATCACAGCACCTGAATGACCAGCTCTGTTCACACAACACAGTCAAGCTTAGAGTAACAACTAAAAAAATATGTTTAACACAAGAATATGTGTCAGCTGTTTCCTTTACTGTGACACACAGAATAATATGATGAAGATGTTCAGCCCCTAATGTCTACATTTTTAAAGACTCAACATCCCAAAAGTCTGCACACAAAGCAGCAAAAGCAGAAGCAGATTTATCTTATGAAGAGAGGCAATAAGTGCTACATGTCCTCTGCAAGTTGCCTTGCAAATGTGAGGATGATTAAGCTCAACTAATTCACATGTGATAGCCATTCTATCACCAGATAAGAGCTGAAAACTCCTACAGAGTGTATTTTAGAGAGTGAGAAAGACAGAGAGATGAGCTCTATGATATGAACACGCAGCAGCACACATATCCAACCACAATCTGAGAAATCTCTGCTCTACACAAACTGGATCATCTGTGAAGTGAGAGTCTCACCATGAAGCGAGCCAGCTCTATGCCAGGTGGAGTCACACACTAAATCTGCACTAATGCTGGACTTCATCAGTTTTTTAAAGCTGCTGTAAAGCTGCTGAAATCCAACACTAACTACTACCAAAGTCATCCACTTTAATGTGATTAAACTGTTTTCAGTGTCAGGAGAAGCCTTTGATATAGAATGTACACCATGTAAAAGTTCATCTCTCCACTGGTACATGAACACAACACATTCATTCAATGTCAACACTGCTCATTACAATCCATTCAGTTAAAGGAATCCTTGATCAATATGTAGTCTGTTCTATTGAAATGCATCATAAACATCAAGCAGACCACACTGACTGAAACATCAACCTTTACACTCAATTAATATAATAATAATGATAATAATAATAATAATAATAATAATACGTTTTATTTGTATAGCGCTTTTTTATACTCAAAGATGCTTTACAGAAGCACGGGTAAAAAAACACAGTGAACAATGAATTAAAATAAATATAAAAACAAT
This sequence comes from Scomber japonicus, assembly GCF_027409825.1. NCBI lineage: Eukaryota > Metazoa > Chordata > Actinopteri > Scombriformes > Scombridae > Scomber > Scomber japonicus. Next base: position 1,946,769 of record NC_070581.1, read on the forward strand.
AAAGTACACGTAAAATGAAATAACAGTAACGCTAGACGAAGGCATTAATCATGCATTCAAAGCAATTCTAAAGAGGTGTGTTTTGAGCAGTGATTTGAATGTGGGCAGGTGCAACAGTTAATCTGTTTATTAGTTGCTGATTGTTAAATTAATCCCCAACTATTTTGATCATGAATAAAGCATTATAAAAAAACATTCTCTGATTCCAGCTTGTGACTATTGTCTTGTTTCTTTAGTCTATGACAATAAATGCATGTCTTCTGATTGTTGAATGTTGGTCAGGACAAAGGAAGGTAGTGAGGATGTGATCTTGATGTTCATCATTTTTTGGCATTTTACAAACCAAACAACTAATCAATTCATAATCAGTAATTGTAACCCTGTTTCAGACAAAAGCCAGATTTTCCATAATAGCAGGATACTCCCAGTCCCACTAATGTAAAAATGAAGATAAAAAAGCCTTTTCACATTCATATCAACACCTTTATGGTTGTGTTCATCAATGGAGTCAATCATTTGAATTTTGGCAGTAATGATGCATTTTCAAATAAGATATATTAAATAGTTTTAATTGTGTCATACATAATTAACACACAAATTCAAACTTAAAAGTTAATGATATCCATACACCATGCTGGCCTTTATGAGCCAGCAGATAACAATCCTGCAATATAGCACTACAAACAAGTCACTAGATCAGTCCCATTTCACCCTAAAACATGAATGTGTCTCCTCAGATCAGCTGTTCCTCTAATGTGATCAGCCCACTGCTCAGGCTTAGAGCACTTCACATTTAGGATGCTGTCATAAATGTGAAGCCTGGTTTTACCTTCCTACTGTTATCTAGAATTAAGCTGCTTGACCTCAAATATTAGTGATCCAGTCTGGGCCAGCAAACTATATTCATTCATTACGTCAGTGTGAACCAATCAGTGCAGAATATCACTGCTGCCATCAATATAATTCAATAACTATTTAGAGGAATGTAATCTGCTTTGTCTGTTTATTTGTGTTTTCTATGTTAAACGTTTTATGTATTCTGTACCTATTTATGTTAATTTATTTGAATTATAAATCTGTGTGTTTTTTTATTTTAATGTGAGATGCCAGACTTTGTTCGATATTACCAAAATGTCAACATTGTTACTGTAATGAAACTTTTTCAATAAAGTTCTGGAAAAAAAAAATAAAAAAAAAATATATATATCACTGCTGCCATCACCTACGGGTTATAATAACTCAATTGTTGGGAGACAGTCAGGTGATAAGTGAGCCAAGGATAAATCTGTTTTCTTCTTAAATGTATGTAAATAAATAAATGATGCTGGCAGGCCGCTCTATAGCCAAAACAATGTGGATTATGTAACAGTCCTAGTATCTCATATGTATGCAAATAAACGGGAAGGCAGAAAACTGACACAACTATTCAAGGAGTTTTAAGAACATAACCAATCGTTTCTGCAGCGACGTACATTGATCATTCACAGGAAAAACTGCTTTTTTTGGAGATAAAGCAAAGAGAAAGTAACTCACCATGGCCTCGGGGTTTGGCTTTTCTCACATTGTTGCCGCGTAAACATTTTGAAAGGCTGTGATCAAACAGTAAGTTGGGTTTACTGTGTCGTTTCCGGACATTGGACCATGTGGCATAAATATGAACTTTAGATGATTTGTCATTGAGATACCAGAGAAGAGCTGAGTCCCGGAAGCTACCAATCTGTGGCATAACAGCTCAGCTGTCTGGAGGCTTTCACTGATACACACCTACACAAAATATCACCTTTAAATGGAGTCAATACTGTGTTTACACCGCAACACGCTGGGAGACATCTTTATTCAGGTGATTCCCTCACGTGCACCCCAACACCACACCTGTGTTGCATTCGGGTACATATGAAACACAGGAAATGTGACAACTACTACCAAATAGCCGTTTTCAGGTGGATACTATGGTGGCGCTGAAGTGCAAAACACAACAGTAAATCACAAAACACAACACCAAATCACAAAACACAACACCAAATCACAAAACACAACAGTAAATAACAAAACACAACGGCAAATCAGAAAAACTTTGCGATTTGCTGTTGTGTTTTGCACTTCAGGGCCACCTTAGGATACAGAATGCTGCTATTTGAGTTTGGAGATATAAACATGTCATTCTTATGAGTAATAGTTTATTGAAAGTCAAATCCCAAAACTCACTGCTTAGTGCAATATATCATAAAGAGAGTATTTCAATTTTATTTTCAAAATAAAAAAAACAAAACCTTATCCTGCAGTTGTCTGTCAGAAGGTAACATTTCATCATCTTGTCATTTTAACAGATACATTACCATCAATGGGTTTGAAATCATTAACTACAACTCCCATGAGACATAGCTTCTGTGTCTAGACACACGGAATATGTTGTTATATTCAATTTCAAGAAAATGGTCATGTAACATTCAAGTCAAGTTATGAAGCTGTGTGCCACACCAATACAGTCAGTATAATAGTCATTTCATATAAACACACCAACAAGTGAAACACTGGAATGATTTCAAGTTATTACAGGATCACTTTGCAACATTCTATTGATTTGATGGTTTAAAGCAAATATTTAAAAATGCACTCCTTTTCATTTCAATGTTTGTTTTGTTTTTTGATTACATGAAGACAGCACCACACTGACCTGCATTACACAGACATACAGTGTATTATTTTTAAGCTGGTGTCAGACCTAAGGATAGTAAATCAATTCATAACCCCACACATATGAAACAAATATGAATGTATGCCCATTAGGTATAAATAGGCCACTGGAAAGTAGGACAAAGCCCAGGTGGCTGATTTTACTGAGAGAATGTCTCCTTACATATAGTGTTATCTGTATGTGTTCATAGTAAGTGTCTCTGGAGCCAGACAACCACTAAGAGGGCACACACACACTTGACCATTAGAGTGGACACACAAGTGACCTTTAAGTCTGATTACTGTTGATGAGCAGTGGGACTGTTCCCTGTGGGGTGTAAGTGCTGGGATGCTAGTGTTTTCTACTTAATAAAAGAAAGAAGAAAAAAAAAGAAAAAAAACTGGACTTCTGCTTTAGGCTCAGTGGAATTTCACTGACCTTGGTGCTGAAATGCTCTAACAAACCTGTGTGTCGTGTAAGTGAGATTCTGCTTTAAGGTAATTGGAGCATTTCAGCACCATGGCCAGCAACCTCCATCCCCTCTCTCTGTACAGTCCATTCAGCATGAAGAGCAGTAGTGAGGTCAGCTGTGAGGTCTGTCAAAGCAAAGTCTGTGTAATCTACTTTTTAAGTAGTCAAGTATAATGTGTTAATATACTGAAAAATCATCAACACAGCCTATATTATATTCCTCATTTTATTTATCTTTCAAAATCAAAGTTAGATGTGTTTTTATTCAAATGTTAGCGATCACAGTTCCTTATTTTTCTTGTTTCAGCTATTAAGGATACATTTTTTTAAGTCTGCCTCAAAACTTAAGATTGTGAATGCTGTGATTGTTCTTCCTGTCCATACTGACTGGTATGATTTCCCTCTTAATGCAGTTTCAATGTCAGTGATGGAGAATACAATTCACAGTCCTTTTTTTGTGTAAAAAAGATTCTGGTCTTTTTTATTGCCACACAGAGAGATCATATGCTACTAACGATACAGTAACTTTGGAAGATAGCCACATGATTGACCTTACTCAATCTACTGAGCCCTCATTTTAACTTCAGCTGAATTTGGGAATGCATTTTTGCACACAATGAGTAGCTAGAGGATTGTGGGTTTCATACACTGAAACTGCTTCAAGAAGGTTATCTTCAGACAGCCAGGGTGGATAGGAGGAACAATTACAGATGTGCTCATGTGAGTATTATTTGAAATGTGAACTAGTCTAATTAAGCTCAAACATGTTGGTGTCCTTGCTCTAATTGAAGAGCTTGAAACAATGCTGAATTGTCTTTTTCCACCCAGACTACAAATGTGTTAACAAAACAAATGAAATGGGAACTGAAGGAAAAAAAGCAGTAAAAGCCCAACCTCATCAAAGAACATGTTGGTCAAAAATGATCGTCATGTGATCACATACACCTGCCTCCATTCCTCTCGTCGGTCTACATAATTGTAAGAGTTTAGTTTCATATTTTCATATATTTAGGACTTAAATTCAGTATTTCTTCATGTCATCATACTGATGTCGCAATAATTTGATACACTGTTGAGTTGCTGCAAAATCACAAAACTTCATTGTTTAGCTCAGTGGTCATTAATAGGTGGATCATGGTCTGGATCCAGACCCAGACGCCGTCCCATCAGGATCCAGACCTGTAACTGATAAAATATTTAGGATTGTTAAATGTTGTCTGAACGTTTCTATTTTAACGGGTGCAGCTTATCCAGCTATTACAGTAAAAGTGGAGTGGCAGACCACTGTGCATAGCCAATCCTCTCACATGACACTTATCAGCCAATCAAATCCGTGGATGCAGACATGCGGGGAGACTCAACTGTCAGTGAGATACACACAGAGAAAAGAGGAGAGACAGAGAGGAGGCAGATAAGAGGTAGCATTACAAAGTGTAAATGCAGTTAACATGATTTGTTGAGGGACAGGAGCTAAGAAGGCTTGTTTCAGACAGAAGTTGACTGAGAGGCTGTATAAAGGGTCAGTTTAAGATAAATGAGGAGTTTTTAACAGTGAATCATGCAAATATATTCCAGTAAAGCCCCAGATTAAATGTGGATCATTTATCTCCTTTAAATGCTGAGCAAGGCTTCAAAAGAAGAACACTAATGAGCTGCAAGGTTGTAAATCACATATTGATGAGAACAATGGTTATTTCCAGCAAATGATGGAACTACTACATTTACTAACAAGCCTCAGGGACTGGAATACTAAAGAACACACATATCTTTAGTTAATGATGCTTTACTTTATATTACCTCTACAATGGCTCAGTCATTTGCCCTGATTTTATCATCCTGCAGGCTAAATGACTAAATAATTCCCATCCTGTAAAGTTTCACATCAGAACCAGCAGGGAGAAGAAATAATGAAATGTGCCAGTGGAGGACCATGAACAGGGTGCACAGGACCCTGCCTTTGATTCTACAGTGATACAGCACAGACAGAAATGCACTTCTAATATTTCCTGTGAAGGATTATTCCAGCAAGGACTGTCCTCCTTAAAGCCTAATGAGGGTGGAACCAGGCAAGAACCTCACTTCATACTGAGATTCCAAACCAAAGTTGAAATGCCCAAAGAGCTATGCACCAATAGTCTGATGTGATTTAGTTCTAAAAATACTCATTCTCAATTAAAAGGAGCAAGAAGACAGCCACTGTTTACACTGGATGTGTGTGTGTGTGTCTGTATATATGTGTGTGTGTGTGTGTGTGTGTGTGTGTGTGTGTGTGTGTGTGTGTGTGTGTGTGTGTGTGTGTGTGTGTGTGTGTGTGTGTGTGTGTGTGTGTGTGTGTGTGTGTGTGAGAGAGAGAGAGAGAGAGAGAGAGAGAGAGAGAGAGAGAGAGAGAGAGAGAGAGAGAGAGAGAGAGAGAGAGAGAGAGGGAGAGAGAGAAAGAGAGAGAGGGAGAGAGAGAGGGAGAGAGAGAGAGAGAGAGAGAGAGAGAGAGAGAGAGAGAGAGAGAGAGAGAGAGAGAGAGAAAGAAAGGAAAAGCAGAATAGAGTTCTATTTGACCTGAAGCATGGTGGCAGAGTACCTGAGCACCATGACTGATAGAACACTAAGAAAATCACTGACAGTGTACAGCCTGAGTGGACACAGCCTGAGTGGACACAGCCTGAGTGGACACAGCCTGAGTGGACACAGCCTGAGTGGACACAGCCTGAGTGGACACAGCCTGACCATAGAAACATCACAGGCAGAACAGACTACCTAGGAAGATCAGGCTGTGTTCACTTTGGCATCAAAGAGAGGTGAAGACACAGTCTCACTTCCCTTTATACTCTGAGAAATATAAGAATTTGAGGGAGATTTTCTTTGACAAAATAACTGAGAGTGGGAGGAGGAGTCAGTATGCTGCAATAGCTGCAAAAAAAATTAAGTTTTGTCAATCACTAAAAGAAAGAAGATCAGTATGTTTCCATGTGATTACATCTGTAGGAAAAAGTCCTTACACTATATTGTATTTGATATGCTTGTTGATATTTGCATATTGCATATTTATTCGTAATCATCTGTCAGTGTTAATAATCTCCTGTACTGCTTTGGCAATATAGATTTCTAAATAGCAGAGTCTTAAACAACATCATTTTCACCTTCCATATCTCCTCCCCACCCCATTGTGGCATCCACAACATAAATATTCCCATGTGTCATTATTAGTTCTTTTGTTGATGCAAGTTGCTCAAACATATGTATAAAGTGGGTCTCCATAGTGCTCTTGTGCATGTGCATATTATTACTGTTGACTGTACTGCATGGGATCACAACCAAGGAGTGTCCTATAGGCTTTGCATGTGGTCAATTTGACTTTTTATATTAAAGAAATAAAATAAAAAGAAGAGGCTACATCATTTATTACATCCCCATATATGGAAACCAATTTCATGTTAATCCAGTTTCTGAAAACTTTCACTGAACAATAACTGCTGGACAGACATTAAACCAATGCACAAGCTCAGATCTCCTCAGAGAAAATATAAAGCAATAAAATAAAGTTTTTACTGCGTTGTAGTGCAGTGCAGTCCACACTGTATAAGCTATGTGTGTGGACTTCACACTGTTGTGTTACAACAGAAAGTAAAGGAATGAAATGAAGTTGTGTTTATGCTGGATGATATTTGCAAATTCACAAACTGAACACACACACGCTTATGGATGAGTTGAAATGTGTCAGCTTGAGCATAAAAGTATTAACTTTGAGAATAGAAACATGTAGAGAAAATTGAAGGCCCATTTAGTGCCTCTCATGTTTTAGTATACAGTACATTCAGGTCATGTGGGTCCAGACCCAGAATGTTGTTTAAAACACTTTCTGCTGTTAGGGGTCTATTGTCTGAATCCTCAAAGTCTTTTCTCACCATCTGGATGAAAAAATATTCCATCTGCTGCACAATCAAAAAGATCCAGGCAGCCAATGGGCTGTCATCTATTTTTTGAAACAGCAACTTCAGGAAATAGATACAAATCTTTTCATTCAGTTGGCTGAATATATTGTCTTGAAGATAGTTAAGATAATATAGGTCTTCTAGTAAACCTCAGAGCAGCAGTATGTGTATTAGACAGCCTGCTGGTACACACACACACACACACACACACACACACACACACACACACACACACACACACACACACACACACACACACACACACACACACACACACACACACACACACACACACACACACACACACACACACACACACACACACACAGTCGCTGCATCAGCTATGTGGGGAGTATGAACATGAATTGCAAAAAGACTTCAGCTTAAATGTGTTTAAATTTTTAAAACATGTGTTTGAGTTTAGTCTGAACACCTTAAGTTTAACAGGTGTTTGTTTCACAGTTATCAGGATTCATCCTCTGGGGGACATGAGTGTCTATAAAACATGTATGGCAATCCATCAAATAGTCACTGGGATATTCTACACAAAATAGACAAAAGCAGTAGAGCAGTCAGTCAGCTGTCCCCACAGTCATGCTGCTACCATGGCTGAAAATCTGAATAGATGAGTAGAGAAACAATGTCAATACAAAGTCTTCTATACAGCTCACCAGTCTCAATGAATGATTTGATGCTCTGGTCTTCACAGTCACCTAATCTTAACTCACCTGAACACATACACACATTTCATAAAGTCACAGTTCATAATCACAGCATAGCATAAGGTTGTAACATAGTTTCTCTAAGGACTCTTATATGGGCTCTTTCACACACACCTGCCTCCTCCTTGAGATCTTTTCCCTGCTGGGTATAGATGAGGAAATCAATCAATCAATCAATCAATCAATCAATCAATCTTTATTTGTATAGCGCCAAATCACAACAAAGTCATCTCAAGGCACTTTACATATAGAGCAGGTCTAAACCGAACTCTTCAGGTTTAATTTTAAAGAGACCCAACATTCCCACATGAGCAAGCACTTGGCGACAGTGGCGAGAAAAAACTCCATTTTAACGTGAAGAAACCTCAGACAGAACCAGCCTCTCAGTGGCAGAACATCTGCCACGACCAGTTGGGAAACAAGATATCCACCTGCAGCATTGCTCTCCTCTTTATACTTCACTTTGCTGATGTCAAAAAGAGAAACTCTAGTCTCCTATCTGGATTGCCAAACATCTGATAAATTGCCATATACTATATATAATTTACACATGGTTATGGCTCAGGAGGTAAAATGGGTCATCCACTAATTGGAAGATCAGTGGATGACCCTGTGCCATCAGTGTGTGAGTGTGTGTGTGAATGAGCATAAGAACTTCAAAACTCCTGATAAGCATGTTGGCACCTTGCATGGCAGTCTCTGCCATCAATGTATGAATGTGTGTGAATGCGTATGTGCTTGTAGTGTAAAAGAGCTTTGAGCGGTCAGAAGACCATAAAGGTGCTATCAAAATGCTATATATTATATATATATACATATATATATATATATATATATATATATATATATATATATATATATATATATATACATATGTACTATATAAAATTTCACTATCAGAAATAAAATGCTGCATTTAAGAGCGTAAGAAAATAATAAGTGAAGGCTATTTAAAGTCCGTGTAAAATAAGAATAAATTCTGAGTTTGACATACCACAGAGAAGTGTGTTGTTAACCACCCTGCCAAATTTGAATGATTAAAAAATCACCAAATATATGAAATTAGGCTTCAAAGTTGTGTAAAACTCAGCCTCTTTCTCTGCTACCAAACACTGTGGGCGTGCCCGCCGAGTTCGCTGAAACCCCGCCCCCTACCAAGTGTCACCTGCCAATCAAAGTCACCACCTCTACCAGAAACATGGACACTACGTTTGAGAGCTTTCTGCTGCTAACTCAGCTAACTGGCTAACTGTAGACTAGTAGTAGTAGTGTGTGCTGAATGTATTTATACCTCTACAGTAGCAGGGGCGGGTTTATGCTATCACCGCCGCGTTAGACCCGCCCACTAAATCCTGAACACAGAAATCTTGAAACACAGTTTGTGAAGCCTAGCTCCACAATTCAAATCTAAATGGTTGAAATGCTTTTTACACCTGTTTTAGAAATACATTTATGACCTATTTAATGTGTTTAGAAGAAAATATCTGAATTCACTTTACACAGTCTTTAAGGAGAAAGTTTGCAGGTTACATCTGTACTGTAGAAGTTATGTGTTTTCAGTGGGTTCAGTGAACTATTTGTTTCCACTGGTTCAGCTGATTTGGTCTTACTGGATGAAAGAGCAGGACCCCGGTGTGGAGTTACCAAGCCATCTGAAGCTGCCAGATGGCATAGTGACACCGAGGAAGCTGAGGCCTGCTGCTTAGCTCTGCAGGACGACGACAACCATCACAGCATGTGTGTGAGTGTGTGTGATTGTGGAGTTAGTGCGAAAGATTAGCTCCAGCAGAATCCCTTGAAACCTCCTCATGTGCACACAAACACACAACAAGCTACACACACGCTCTCTCACACACACACACACACACACACACACACACACACACACACACACACACACACACACACACACACACAGATGGTTTCTCTTTGAAATCCTGTTCTCAATCTGGCAAATGCCTTTGCTCCTTTGGTGCTGAGTGTACACACACACACACACACACACACACACACACACACACACACACAAACATCGCCATGTCCAAATAGACACTTACACTAATGTCCTGCAGACTGGAGGACAGGTATGAACTTTATATTAACACAGACTGACAGTAAGTATTTGTATTTGGCTTTAATGAATTACATTTGAGGAGTTAATATATCACATTTAAAGATAATCAATATTTGAACTGAATCACTTCAGTCAGGTCACTAATGTTGAAGTTTTAAACATTTGGTGGTGTGACATCTGCTTCACACTGACAGCAACAAAACCTGAAATACACAACATATAATGTTGTAATAAATATACATTGTATATAATTAAATTACATATTAAAGACACTTACAACTGAATGCTGATACTGTAGGAAGCTGTTGTAGAGTTGTAGAGTGCAGGGTGCTCAGAGTTCAGCATTTGCAGACAGAATGAGAGCCTCATATTTGTATGGATAGCATTGTTGACATTATGTGGACATATTATCGGATGGTACAGTATATGAAACATGACTATGAAACGACCCCCATGTAAGCCTGAAGTACTGTGAGTGAGGCTCAATTTCATAGCAGCATTAATCTAAAGAAACCAGTCATTTCAACAACTATCAGAGTACAGAGGTCTTCACAGGTCCACTCAGTCATGACCCAGTCCAAATGATATTCAGTCTAACTGGATCGGACAGGGTCATTTCATAGATCTCATGTAGTATATGTGTCAATATGTGCATATACAGCACCTGCATGCATCATCCTGCTAACAGTGCATGGTCTTCTCTCTCTCCCCTCTCTATTTGGTCTGTCTACCACATTGTGGATCTTGTGGAAGTCTTATTATTATTGGGTAAACAAACAAACAAATAAATAAGCAAAGAAAAAAGAAAAAAACACACATTGGTTTCAGGTGTCTATTGGTCCATTTTGGAACCAGGTAAGAACCTCTAGTCAAGAGATATAAATTGATTTTAATTGATCAATCAATCAATCTTTATTTACATAGCGCCAAATCACAACAAAAGTCATCTCAAGGCTCTTTTCACCTACAGCAGGTCTAGACTGTTCTCTTTAATTGACAATTTTCATTATTTAGCCTTACACTCAAAGCAGTGCTAATATGTCTGTACAGTATGTTGTAGTGTTATTGGTCTTCTCTCTGTGTAAAACATATCTAAAAGCCACAGCCAAACACTGAATTTTGCACTAAAAGAATTGTAACTTTAGAGGATTCCAACTTGATTTCACTCATTTAGACTGCCACATATTACTTCACCTGAACCCATTCTGTCACATTCTGGTATCTGCATCCAAGCTTTTCAGTTTAACATAAGAAAAAGTCCAAATAAAGATATGAAGGGCAATAAAGAGCAGTATGTCAGCACAGGTGAACGGTGAACTGAGTGAAAATGCAAATGAGGAAAAAGTGACAGAGAGCAGCATCCAGCAGGTGGTGAATCTAAGAGCAGCAGGGTTATCAAAGAGAAAAAGGATTTAAAAGATCTATTAGAGATTCCTCAGGGGAGGGATTGTGTAAAGTCAGAGATCCCTTTCTAGGATAGGCTTGTGGGCAGAGCTGAGAGAAGAGGATGGCTGCGAGGGACAACAGAGGAAAGAGATGTTGGCATAAATAACTACAATTCTCCCAATTTCACCTTTGAAGTTTAAGTTTCAATTGTCTTTTTGTTTTTACTCTGTATTTCTTTCCCTTCTGCCTCACACCTGCAAAAAGCTGTCACTTCTGTATTAAAATCAATTCTACTCTGAGAGATGAAATGATAAAACAGAGACAACAATGCCCAATTATATCTGTGCTTCAAAAACAATGCTCCCAGAATGAAAGTCATACTGTTCATTGTCTATTTCTAGGCTTCATTGAGCATTTTAATTCGAACAAAAACCATGGATAATGCCCACTGGCAGTTCAGTTCAACTGCCTCATTACCATCATTATTATGACACACCAAAGAAAAAGACTAAACAACAGTTCCATTCATATTTTTAGCTTCACAAATGGAGCCTTGGCTTTAATTTCCAGCACAGAAGCACACTTCCTAATGCTTTACCTTGAAAAGGCAACACATTTCACACAACCTACTGTGACTCCATATTGAACCCAGGGAGTTGGCATCACTGTGCACTGCCCTAAACCTCTATGAGAACATGATTATAAAACATGTTATTTGTGCTGCATGAATACATGAAAGCTTCTGGTCTGATATGATGTTTAGACATCATCTGAGGTTAAACACTGATGTTTGGTTGTCATCTGTAGACACAAAGACATCAAATGACACAAACGGGCATCACCCGAAGACCTGAAAATGTCATCTTAAGATGTCATCTAAAGGCCAAAAGTCATGATCAATTAGGTCTACAGATGTAATTTAAGACATCGCCTAAAAAACTTATAATGACGTAAATATGTCATCTGTCATCAGACATAAAGCCACCATAGTACATGATCTATAGTTCTAAAGCCATCATCTAAAAACTAGTATGAAAAAGGTTTCATCTTTAGGTCTACAGGTGCAAAACATGACCAATTAAGTCTGCCTATGTCATCTTAAGACCCAAAGACATTACTTTAAGAGCGAAACACATGATCTTTACGTCTAGTCGTAAGTTCCAAAGACAACACCAAAAACCTAAAGATGTGTCCACAGATCCATCACAGAATCTAAAACATCATCATAAGACCCAAAGATGTTATTTAAAGACCTATGACATCATAAGTTTAAAGATGTCTCGACAGCTGAAGCTCTTATCTAAAACTAATATGAAGTAAAGATTTCACAGATGTCTGGATATATGAGCATCATTTGGGTATAAAGTTTTGTGAAGGCCTAAAGGCTTAATCTTCAATCTATAACTTTAGGTAACATTAAAGCTGAACTCTGAGATATTCAGATCAGACAGAAGCAGCAGCGTCAGTGCTGGTCCAGCTAGTCTTTCTCTTGCAGTGTTGAGCTAACCTAATGGAACTAATAGAGTCCATTAGCACTGGACTCACTAAGAGCTGTTGACTGGTGTCACATAATCATTTTCAGGGAGAAAATGGCCAAATGGCTCACCTAGTGTGGATATTATCACTATGTCCTATGATGCAGATGAATTTAGCTCAGCTGAACTAAATATATACACTAGCCTGAGAGCAATCTGACGATGATTTTGCTCCTGCTTTTTCCTGTACAGAGAGCAAAACCGTCTCCTGAGGGAATACTCTGATTTAGTCTATTGAAGAAACATTTGTCACTGTCACACAGCAACACCTATCCACATACTGAAGAATGGTTCATCTGTATGAGACTAACAGGAAACCAAAACATTTGCAGGTGCAGCTGAATGGACACCAAATGAGAAAATAACATCTTATCAATCTCCTTAAACATTTGAGATGTACCAAATTGGTGAAAATTCAGCTGAAATAGTTTTCTTTGCTCCTCTGCTGTTAAGAAAGTGGTCAAACAGTGAACATAGGATACATATTCACAAATGCATTTAGTCTTAGCTGTAGACCATGTACTTAATATGATGCCCTGGGCCTGCCAGTGTCTATAACTGAAACGTCACAACTTATGTCATCTAAATGCATCATCTTAAGTCCAAATACATCACACAAAGACTTGAAGAGGTCAACAGACCTACAGATAGGTAAGACAGGTCATTTTTTAACCTAGAAAGGATATCTTCAAAACTAAAGTCATTATCTTTAGATTTGTAGTTGTGTGAAAGGCCAAATATGTCATACAGGAGATGCAGATGTCTAAATAACTAAAACTACTATATATGTCTTTAAACCTACAGTAGATGTCATCTTAAGATCTAAAAATGTCATTTTAGGGTACAAAGACATCTAAACAGGTCTACTGTGGTCTAGAAACCTAAAGCTAAAACTACTGTATTTGTATGCACCTCTCACCTAGCTCCCACAAACTACAATAGAAGTCAGAAAGCTTTATTTCAGCTTGTTCCTCAACAAAGTACAGCTTGGTATGAATTGGGCATTTCTACAGACAGCAAAGCAATAACTGCAGAGACGTGAACAAGAGCCTATTAGAGAGAAGAGAGCTGTGGAAGTGAGCAGACGAGCAGACCACAGTGTGTGATGTGTGAGGAGCTGGGAACAGTCAGTCATTTGTGAGAAGTGTCTCTGTGGTCTGATAGTTTTTCATTCACACACAGGGCTAATGATGTGCCTTGGCAATTTCACTTCACCAATGCATCAATCAATTTATCAGAAAGTGTTGCTTTAGTCCACCTCGAGGCATTAGAGAATGTTAGAGAAAACTGTTCCACCAACAGCAGAATAAATGTTTTGACATTAGCTTTCAAAGGGGACTCATGATGTCTGAAAGTGGAACAGAGGAATTGGTTTATTAAGAAAATGAAATAGAAAACCAACTATTTAACACTTCTTTGCCACTGTCACAGTTACATAGGCACTATTTATCTGGTATTAACATGTGATTTGTATCTGGATTTTGACATCAGAACCTTTCAGGTATTTGAATTTACTCCTGGCATTAAAATGTAGTCTTGTTATCTACATTGTGTCCACACTTTGATTGGATGACAATATGCTGATGAGTTAGACAGGGCTGGCAGACAGTGGGCATGGTGCATCCTAGGGCAAGAAAGCACTGCATGAACAGACATGCCTTTACACCTGCATTGACATGTGTTTTTTCTTTCTCCAAAAAATGGTGATCGGACCAAAATACACAATGTTCCATCAATGCACTGAAATTTGTCCAGACCTTGGTAACTGTGTTTGATGACAGATGACAGATACACTGAACTCCTTTAGAGTAGATCATAAAGTACTAACAGTGTTTTATTCCTCTTTCATTTATCTGCTGGTTTACATGCCTTTGTCAAAAGGAGGTGCAAGCTGTTATTAACCTGACTAACAAAAGCCAAAGATCCTGTAAAAAGCTTAATACTGAAAGAGGCCCCAAGATAGAATATAAGATTATCAATCAATCAATCTGTATTTATATAGAGCAGGTCTAAACCATACTCTTTAATTTAATTTAAAGAGAGCCAACATTCCCACATGAGCAAGCACTTGGTGACAGCAGCAAGGAAAAACTCCCTTTAAACAGGAAGAAACCTCAGACAGAACCAGAACTAGGTTGGTGATCATCTGCCTCGACCAGTCAGGGTTATCAACTATACACTGCACATGTCCTTTATCACACTACTTTAGACTTATGTCATCGTTTAGGTGTTTTACATTGCCTGTATGTAAAACAAACAGAGGGAAGTTTGGTTTTATTCCAGAAGCAATGAGACTTGTGAACAACCACTGGAAAAGAAATGGCCAGCAATGAGTCCTGATCTCAATCCGATTGAAAATCTTTGGAATGAGCTGAGATCTGGCATTGGGGAAAAGAAATTTACAAATGTTCAAGAGCTTGAACAACTTGCAAAGAAAGAGTGGGAGAAAATACCAGCTGAGAAGTGCAAGAAGCTTATAGATGGCTACAAGAAACGTTTGGAGGCTGTCATCACTGCCAAAGGGTGTGCAACCAAATACTAAAGAGGGGTGACATTATTGCTGCACATGCAGTTTTTTCCTGTTTCTTCTTTGAAATTACAATATGTAAATTGAAAAAACAATTTTTTTTGTAAAATTACTTTGGACCTCCAATTAAAAGATCCTGATGATATAAATTTGGTACATTTCCATTTATTTCTGAAGATATTGTACAGGTTATGCAGGTGCCAATAATAGTGAGCAGGACTGTACCTCCATATACTACCATGTACTGATAAATGCACTTGCACCAGCTCCAGACCAGCCACTGTCATTAATCTCTATGTATTTAAACCCTTTCTGACATTGTCATATTTGCATTTTTTAGATAGTATTTATGTGTGTAAATTAATAGTGTATACGTGCTTGCCTCAAATTGCCCTTAGAGGGACAAATAAAGTATTTTGAACTGAATTAAAATAATGCATCCTAGTACAGTACATTTTAATACCAGATGTAAATGGAGTACTAGAATGTCAGTGATGACATAGTGCCAAACCCATGCAGTATCGTGCATCATGGGTATTATTAGGAACTCCCACTAGCGCTAAAAAACTTGTATTGACTTCCAGCCTAAACAAAGAAAATCCATGAGGTAGATTTGGGAAAATAAACCCCCGTGAGGAGTGATTAAATCCTACTGAAGCCCACTCCTTTTCTTATCCACAAAGAAACACTCAAGTGTGTGTGTATGCTCTAATGCTCCCCCTCTTTACACACAAATACACTTTGAATCATTTCAGACACCTTCTAAACACAAGACTGCATTTCCCACAAACATGGCTATCGACCATGAAGAAGCTCACATTGGCCTTGTGTTGAAGCGGTGCTCCAGATTAAGAAAGAGTGGGCAGCACTTATGAAGCCTGCTCATCAGCTAGATAAGGTGCTCACAGAGTACTCCCCCACATCATCAGTGCAATGCTCATTAAATCTATTAGCATAACAATGATAGCCAGTGGTTAAAACTCCCCAGCACAAATACCAAGAATAGAATCCCATCACATGATCCAACTCACAGCTGTTAAGCAGCAGTTCATCAAGGCTTTGCAAGTTGTGTTTCTGGATGAGTGAAAAATTAATTTGTAGCTGGTTGTAACATATTAACCTTCAGCATGTAACAATTTAACACGAGGAAAATGATAGACTTGCAATAATGTATGAGCCCAAAGGCTGCAAAGGCTAGAAATGTGTTCTAGATCAAGGGTTTCATTCCCCAACAAAATTATCCATATGCTGCTCTGTCAAAATGGACTTTCTAATCATGTCTTGGTGCCTGCTGGGTGACTCAGTTGCATTTAAGAGCTCCCCTCAGTGGAGTGGTGACACAGTTGAGCAAAGCTATAGGGTTAAGTAGAAATTACAGAACACTAATGCTTGGATCATTAATTTGAAATTATTCCTCAGGGGTTTTTGAAGAAATTTCATATCTAAGAAGCAGACTGAATCTCAAGAGAAGCTCTTCATTCCACTACACGCTATGAGTAGTAGATGTCCTGTCATGGCTCTTTAATATGTGTCAAGACTATTTAAGTGCTCATCACTTAGCTTTGCACACATCTCATTGACATGTCTCAAGTAAAACAAGTCCTCCAAACTGAACATCATCAAGTGATTTCAGTGCCAACTCATGCAGAATATTATTAGGTAACTGCAGAATATAACAGCATTAATGTTTTGACTTTGTTGCTTCTCTTAAAGTCCATGTAAAGTAAGAATAAATATGTGTTCTGAGTTTGACATACCACAGAAAAGTGTGTTGTTAACCACCCTGCCAAATTTGAATGATTAAAAAAATCGAAAAATATATGAAATTAGGCTTCAAAGTTGTGTAAAAATCTGCCTCTTTCTCTGCTACCAAACGCTGTGGGAGTGCCCGCCGAGTTTGCTGAAACCCCGCCCCCTACCAAGTGTCACCTGCCAATCAAAGTCACCTTCTCTACCACAAACATGGACGCAAGGTCTGAGAGTTTTCTGCTCGGCGGCTAACTCAGTGGCTAACTCGGCGGCTAACTCAGCTAACTGGCTAACTGCAGACTGTAGTACTAGTAGTGTGCGCTGAATGTATTTATACCTCTACAGCAGCAGGGGCGGGTTTATGCTACGTGTTAATCTTGAAACACAGTTTGTGAAGCCTAGCTCCACAATTCAAATCTAAATGGTTGAAATACTTTTTACACCTTTTTTAGAAATACATTTTCTGTATGACCTATTTATTATGTTTAGAAGAAAATGTTTGAATTCACTTTACACGGTCTTTAAGGAAACACAATGTCCTGAACTGGAGGGGTGGGGTTCGATAAGACTCACCTCCCCCAAAAATGCATTAACTCCATAATAGATCCCAGCCTCCATGAGAAATCTACTATATGAGGGCTGGTAGGACCAACTGCCGCATGACACATCAGGTGCATGAGGACATTACTCTGTCACAGCAGAGGAGAATATGCATGTGAGCTTTTTTCTATATATGAGCCATGGAACTTGCAATTGCCACACAAAAGAGACATGACATAAAAAAACATGTAAAGTAGTGCCTCTGGTCTATTTTTCTAAAAGTTAATGTAATATATCTTGTGTGTAGTGTGCAAGTGTGTAGTTTTAGATGAAATGGTCCATCTCTATCATTAAACCTTTCTGAAAACACAGCATGTTTAACAGATCTGTGAACCACCTCTGCACTTTACTCTTTGGAGATATTTCTAAATAAGCTGTGGTAACTACTATCTTCAAGGACGAAGAATGTCACAGAGGAATAAGACACTGTATAACAGACTTTGAATATTCGCAAAATACTTAATTGATAATAAGAAAAAAGGTAAATCAGCAGCCTTATTCTTTAAAGTTCAGGCTGAGGTATGCTTGAAACAAAGTGTCATTCAAGTACATTTAAAAGCAAAACATTTTTCTACCTTCACTCCAGAGTGAAAAGTATGCTGAAATAGAGAGGGCAAGATAATATTGATCATGAAAAAGGGAATAACAGCACACACTTTTGAACAGTCTCTCATCAAAGACATGCATAGTGTTACACTGAGCAGTACACACAAAAAGTGACAAAAGGAATTAGTATGAAAAATGAAAAAAGAGAGCTTTTACACTGCTGCACATCTGGCCAATGTATAAAGTGAGCATTTTAGAAGTGATCCAAAAAGCACTTCATTTGAAGCATAACAATACCTTTGGGTGAAATTGTGGTTGTTGTTGAAAGATATTGACAGTGTAAACCTGAGCAGTTCTTATTTGCTCCAGACAGACAGAGTCTGAATCTCTTGGGAGGAGAGTCTTGGAATGAATCATGTTCACACACACTCAAACAAGCAGTTAACTGGTACCTGAGCGAAGGCTGTTTGCCATCCTGTAATCCTTCCAATACTGACAGTGTTTTCACGCCGTAACAAGTATTCTGCCTAATCCTGAGCTGTCCTTGTCTCTTATGGTGTAACTTTTAGTGAATTCTGTCACAGGTCAACATCTCTAATCAAAGACAGAAAAGGAGCGAGGATTCTGAGAGCGGTCCACAGTGTTCAATCCAACCTGCCACAAGTCCCCATGGAGAAGGGAACGTTTTAATAATAGCTCTGTGTCGTTGCTTTGTTATCACCCCTTTCAGCAAGGCCGCGCCCGAGGCCATAAAAGACGTCTCATATTCTGCCACTGCATTCTTCTCACATAGCTGCTAATGAAACACCAGCGTGTGTAGAGGCTTATGGAGATATTTCACCAAGGAATCAACTCATCCTTGTCTGCTCAGTGAGGTGAAACCCATCTGTTGCCACCTGGATTAACTTTCTTACTCATCATCTCCCTGCTGAAATCCCTGAATGCAACCTCAAATGTGATATTTGATATTATTAAGCCTCTTTTTTGTAATGGATCAGAGATTCAGATGATGGCTGATGTAAAGGCAGGTGCATTGTTTCTATAGTTATATGCGTTTGTGGGCTTTCAACATGCATGTGAATCAATGTATTTGTGCAAGTCAAGCCACTTAACCTCAGCTGATGACAGATTATCAAGACAGAGCATGTAGAAGGTGCATCCAATGTCCATGAATGAAAGTGATGAAGCACAAACATTGTTCAGTGAATGTTTGTGTACATGTTATTTCAATCTCACTCAGGTTTCAGCCTGAAATCAATCAACAAGCATTGGATGGATTTCCATTGAATTTATATATTTTTATAGTTTTGGCTATCAGTTCTGCTGGTAATAATCATTATAATAAAGAAGGTAATAGCTGGGATATGGAGAGCAACAAACATTATACACAATTGAAATGATAAGTTTTACAGTAATATTTTTATGGGTACAAAATGGTATCAACGGAAATACAATGGCAGATGAGGTTGCAAAGGAGGCTACAAAAAATAATCACACTAATTTGGCAGTTCGCTTCAGCAAGAGAAAATGTGCCAAAGCAATGGGAGGAATAGAAGAAAGGGTTATGCTTTTTACAGAATGATATCACAATGATATCACAATGTACATTTGGACACACTGGACTAAAGGACAGTACACTATTCAAAACAGGTAAACAGTAGAAAAGTAGAGTAAAGATGCAAGTAGTAAATGCAAATTATGAAGCAGAAAGAAGACATCTAAAAAGGATATTTAAAAAACACAGAAAAATAAAAGTACACTTGGATCTAATAGATATTCAAGAAGTGAGAGAACTGAGAATCTTATTTCAGTATCTTAGACTAATTTGATTTAGAAGATATGAGTTTTTATTTTATTTATTTGTTTTTAACACTGTAAATATTAGGATTTCTGATCCACATTTCATATCAGTTGGTGGCGGTAATGCACCAATAGGTTGTTTGCTAACCACAAATAAACCTCAAAGAGGAAAAAACAAAAAGGATAAGGGTATGTGGGGACATCGCAGAAGTCTGATGGAGTAAAAAACACTTCATCATCATTTAAAAAGAAAATCAGTCACATGAAAATCAGTCACATGAAGTCGACTCTATATATAGGCTACATATGTATATGTACTCAATAAATATTTATATATATTGAGTACATAGTCAACTTAACGTGTATGTATACAAACATATTTGGACAAGACATGTATTACATAATGATGTAAAAAAGAAAAGGCTGCATGTGAATGGCGTGCAAACGCAATTAGTCTGAATACTTGAGCTTGCCTTGAATTAGTTTGAATGCGTGAACGTGGGTCAGCCTTTATGGAACTGCTTTAGCCTGATCTCATTTGTTAGGCTCAATCAAGTCAGTGTTTGACAATAAGCACCGCTTTTCTGAGCTTGCTTTATGGAATGAACCCCTGGAGTGAGAGTGTGTGTTGATGAATGATCTTGGCTTTAGCCTTGTTGTCCCTTTCTCTCACTGAACTGTTACATGCAGTATGATTGAGTGGTGAGTGAAGATATCTGTGTACATCTTGCAATGGATCAACAGTTCAGCAGATGAGCTTTCTGTTGTAATGTGAAGTGTGGATTTATACTCAGGTGTGATCCAACGGTGATGGAATCCTAGATATTCTGCAAACTAGTCAGTTTTTTAGTCACTTTTGAATGGGTTTAAAATTATCAGTTTTCTAAATCCCAAACGTGGAGAAAACATGTTTCATGACCAGAATGACAGTTAACTGAGTGTGGTAGCATTTATAATCATCAATGATGGAAAGCAAGTAGTCTCCAGTTGGAAATGATCCATAGAAGTTTGCACTAATGCCATGCAGGGAGCTTCTGCCAGAACTGACCATTTTAATGGCTTGGTATGTGTTGTTCTAACATAGCTAGCAGCAGAAAGCTCTCAGTCCATGTGTCTGATAGAGGTGGTGACTTTGATTGACAGGTGACACTTGGTAGGGGGCGGGGTTTCAGTGGACTCGGCGGGCACTCCCACAGTGTTTGGTAGCAGTGAAAGAGGCTGAGTTTTACACAACTTTGAAGCCTAATTTCATATATTTGGCGATTTTTTTAATCATTCAAATTTGGCAGGCTGGTTAACAACACACTTTTCTGTGGTATGTCAAACTCAGAACACATATTTATTCTTACTTTATACGGACTTTAAGCATGAATTCCAAAAGCACAAAAAATGAGACTCAAGTTGTAAGAGACCTTTTACTCAAACACCATGCAGTTTAATGTATTTTGCACCAGTACTGATGAGGCTCTAAAAATAGATCAATTATCTGTACATAATCTGATCTGACATGACGAATATATAGCCTATATCACTTTTATGCTTTTCTATCTTCTTATTTTTCATATAATCCATGACGTTATTTAAAAATTAAATATTACCACTTAACCCTTACATTATGTTTATATACAGAATATTCCAGTATTCTTTCATTAAAATGAATAGAGTTAAACTTACCAAGATAATAATTAATAAAAGAATTATGAGCAAGTCAAATATATCTATATTTAAAGACATGCTTGCCAGTATTTCAGACCTATATGAGAAAAACAATGCTGAAATGGTTTTAGCTTAAATGAATGTTTTCCATTTGGCAGTCCTAACAAGAAATATACTGAAGATTACAACAAACCTTGGTTTACAGTTGATTTACTGAAGTTTTTGAGGGAAAAAAATACATATTATAGAAAATATGTCTCAAATCCTTCTCCTCTTACCCACAGTATTTATAAATCAAAGGAATTGATAAACTAAAAACATCTTCAGCTGGCCTTGATAATATTTCTGCATCCCTTGTCAAACAGGTGAAACACTCAATATTGAAGCCCCTTGTTTAAAATCAGGAGTTGTGCCAGAGGACTTAAAAGTTGCAAAAGTTATTCCTCTGTTCAAAGCAGATGATCCATGTGCTTTCAATAATGATAGACCCATATCTATTTTGCCATATTTTTCAAAAATATTAGAAAAAATTATACATAAAATGATTCTTTTTCTTTTAGACTCTAACTCTATTCTTTACAAGCACCAGTATGGTGAAAACATCATTCCACTTATATGGCAGACAAAGTTACCTCTGCACTTGATAATAATTCATTTATTTGTATTTTCCTAGGTCCTTCGAAAGCATTTGATACAGTCAACCATCATATTTTACTGGAAAAGCTGCATAAATATGGTTTTGATGATACTACATACAAATGGATGAAATTAATTTTTCAAATGTAACAATGAGAGAAACAAGATGCAACATTGAAAGATAAATTTGTCAATAAAACACTGCATTGCTTCTTGTTGGGAGGAACGTCTGCCTTCTGACCCAAGATCTAATGTGACATTTCCACAATAGCAATATGCAGTAAGCACACATGCACACACACAAACACACAAACACACACGCACGCACGCACACACACACACACAAACACACAGAAACACACGCACAAATATAAAGACAGATGGAAACTCGCATGACTGAACACACAAACGGGTCACATTCGAGTTCAACAGCCATGGGATTTTGAATGTCAGTATCTGTATATGTGAACTGAAGATGAAATTTTGTGCCATAATCCATTATCATTCAATTTGATCATTTTATATGTACAATTCTTAAAAACAAATGTTTACGAAAACAGAGCAGGGTAGTAACTAATAAACACAAATCCTTGTGTGAACACTGATCAACAGTACATCATATTTAATTAGAAGAATTTGAGGTTTTCAGGTTTCCCACAGATAGACAGACTACAGAGTAGTATAGACAAATATTCCAGTAAATATGTAATTGAATAAATTGCTGCTATTGATCATATCTGAGATGGACCACAGTGACTGCAGTTCACTTTCTGAATGAAAAGACAATATAAATAAAAGGCTACAGTGATGTTACACTTTTCACATGACTTCATTTCATTTTATGAAGCCTGGGGCACAGATGTATTCCTTCACTGACATATTCATGAATATATTAAGTCAAACTCTCAGGTCACTGTTTGCACTCATGCTGTGTGATACTAACTGAACTAGGCTTAACTATTTAATGCCTAAATGAACTAGTGACTAGTACACATTGCAATATTTATTACATACCAACATCGGACAAAACTAACAAAATAGTCAGATTCCACACTGACAGTGGTTCTCCTGACAGGAAAAACTATTTACCAGTCAGAGCTTTATAGGTAGTAAGAATGGGGACGTCGCTAACACCAATGCTACACTGATTAGAAAAGTGACAGAAAAATGGTCACAAGCATGGATGAGATCAACCTACTGTAGGTGTGCAGGCTGCTGTAAGTCATCTTTTGGTAACAAACTCTTAAAGACTGTGTAAAATGAATTCAGACATTTTCTTCTAAACACATTAAATAGGTCATAAATGTATTTCTAAAAAAGATGTAAAAGGCATTTCAAACATTTAGATTTGAATTGTGGAGCTAGGCTTCACAAACTGTGTTTCAAGATTTCTGTGTTCAGGATTTAGTGGGCGGGTCTGAAAATCACAGCTGCATTGGCATAAACCTGCCCGTGCTGCTGTAGAGGTATAAATACATTCAGCACACACTACTACTACTATAGTCTACAGTTAGCCAGTTAGCTGAGTTAGCTGCCGAGCTAGCCACCGAGTTAGCCACTGAACTAGCAGCAGGTCTAGCAGCTGAGTTAGCAGCAGACAGCTCTCAGACGTAGCGTGCATGTTTCAGGTAGAGGTGGTGACTTTGATTGACAGGTGACACTTGGTAGGGGGCGGGGTTTCAGTGAACTCGACGGGCACTCCCACAGCGTTTGGGAGCAGAGAAAAACTCATTTTTGAATTTTGAAGCCTAATTTCATATATTTGGCGATTTTTTTAATCATTCAAATTTGGCAGGGTGGTTAACAACACACTTTTCTGTGGTATGTCAAACTCAGAACACATATTTATTCTTACTTTACACAGACTTTAAATCTGTGAAACATATTCAATTATTAGCCACACTTAAGTTATCATGTCGACTTAAATTGTTGTCATACTAACTGGGTAAGCTAAACAAAATATACTCATCCCATATCCCAAACAGGTTTCAGCTAACATGATATAAGGCTAAAAAAATGGAACAAATGTACTGATATTTGATGTAAAATGAATTCTGAACTTTTGAGTCCAGTCACACACACAGCACATTTCATTGCAATATGTGCAGTTGTTGTGAAGTCATCTCATTCTGTACTGAAGTGTTGAACAGATGGATTTTGACCAGCATCTCTGTCCTGTAGTTCTTTTTGCTAGTGAGCCAATGACAGTGAGGATTTAGAGGATTGTCACATAAATGTTGGGTTACAGCACAGTTGAATTGTCTGCTTGTGATATGACAGTCAGCAGAGGTGATAACTATTATATTACTATTCATTTAGCGTAACAAAAGAAACTCTCACTTGTCATTGTCATTTGCAAAGTAAATGTTGTCACACACAATAAGCCTCCAGACTGTGGTACCCAGAGGAGATAATCCTGTTTAAAAATGCATTAAGAACAAAGATTTCTTAACACGAATACCATGATTTAATTGAAAATCATTGTTAACGCTGTAATTCTGCTACTTAAAAATGTTCTGAATAAAGCTGTTAGAAAAATCTTTTTCTCTCTCTACAAACAAGTGTGCGTCCTTAATCTCCAATACATATTTCACGAGGATGCATTCAGACTGATGCACAATGTGTTCCTTTTCATAATTTGGACCTTGGGTTAGGAAGGGCCTCTTAATGATAATGATGTTACAATGTTAGGGGCGGCTGTGGTTCAGGAGATAGAGCGCTCGTCCACCAATTGGCTGTTCGATTCCCGGCTCCTCCAGTCCACATGTCCAAGTGTCCTTGGGCAAGACACTAAACCCCAAATTGCTCCTGTTGCTGTGCCAACGGTGTATGAATGTGTGTGAATGGTTATGGTGAATAAAGGTTAGGGTTAGGGTGAATGCTTCCTCCTGATGAGCAGGTTGACACCCTGTGTGGTAGCTCCTTAGCCTGGCTAACAACAGACCCTACCTCAATCTCTTTCCTCGTATTTGAGGCGGGATCAACAAATGTCAATCAAATGCTTCTGTACGCTACTGGACAAACTAACGTAAATCATATCAACGATAGACAATAACGTATTCAGAGCCTGTAGGGAGCAGCGCGAACACTTCCTTTTTATGAAGGAAAAATCATGTAGCAAAAGTTTTTGTTCTATTTTCAAAGTGAACTTGCCTTCCAATTTATTTAGCACACAATCTACTGCTGCTTGGAATGGTTGCTGCATCTCCGTGGCCGCCATGCTGGATGTAAACAGAGTCGCTCTACGGTCATCATTGCCTTGAGCCTGCCTCCCCGTTCTGTGATTGGTACCCTATCTCAGGCGAAGATTTTGTCTTGGTGGCCATGCTAACTTTCTGAGCCAAGTAGAATGTCGCTGAATGTGAGTGAATGGGTGAATGTGACGTAGTGCAAAAGCACTTTGAGTGGTCATAACGGCTACAAAAGCAGGATGACATAGTTCATCCATTTTGAAATGGAAACAAGGAGTTCACAATCTTCACTCTATGGACATTTTGCAATTGTTCGCAAAGTAAGAACTGAATTGGGAAAGAAAGCTTATGTTGGGAACTGATGTTTAGCTGATGTTTGGAACAATTTACAATCTGAACTTCAACTTCAAAACCTCGTTCCCTTGGCCACATTTAAAGCACTGGTGACAACTCTGGAGTCCACACTGTCTGTGTGTAAGTGTTTTATGAGTTTTAATGTAGCTTATTTATGTGTTGTCTTATTATTTTACTGTAACTGTGTTGCTGATGTCTTGGCCAGGTCTCCCTTGTAAAAAATGTCCTTGATCTCAATGGGACTAACCTGGTTAAATAAAGGCTAAACAAAAAAAATAAAGAAAACGTAAAAAAAAAAAAAATAAATAAATCAGTGCTTCCAAAACAGCTCAAATCAGTGTTACCAATATATTCATATGGTCATGAAGTGATTTACCACTGTTATAGTTTAATCACAGCATTTTGACTTGATTTGGATTTGAATAACTTTGTGGTTTGTGCCAATGACTTGTGGTCACTGCTGTCTGCCAGATTGTCCTGTTTGATACTACAACTTTTGGAATTTTCACATTTCAAAGATAGTCTCAATCCTACTTTAGACGCTTTTCCAATCAGACAAGAATGTCAGCAAACAAACACCTAATTCAAACATCAACTAATGGTAAAACCATCATCCATCGACCTCAAACTCAGGACACTGAAACATGACTCAGAATATAATGCAGTCAATTCCCAGAGATATCAAGTTGACCCGCTTTCTTTCACGCAACCTCTACTGTAGCTTTAAAATCAAACGGCTGCAAATTTCCTCAACAGTGGCAGGTGATCCTGCCTCTGGGGCCTTTTGGCAAAATCCCTCTGATGCATCCAAAAAAGTCATTATCATTCCTGTCAAAAAGCCTCATCCTGCAACCTGAGCCTCATTAAAGGGACTGCAGAATTATATTCATGCCTGGGGGGAGGGGGGGGGGGGCACTGACTGATGAATGGCATGAAAGCATGCTCATCAAATGCTGGCAGTATGCCTCACGGTCTGTTAGTACAATATAGCTTTCAATATCATCTTTATGATCGCTAACACAGTTTACACTTTGCGTCATGGCCATATATTTTGCTAATATCATTTAGCAATAAATGTAATAGTACTTGAGGGTGTATTAAAGAAGTGGAGGGAAGATGGGAAGTGCATTTTCATCAATGGCCCTTACATTTCACCAGTTGGTGAAGTTGGTTATTAGCCTGTAGGAGGTTCCTCATAAAATCAGCCAGGAGGGTAAAGTTCACTCATTGCTCTTTACTGTTATGATTCTGGCCCATTTACTCTATTAATAATGTATCAACAGCAATCATTTATTCAAATAATTACTATCATTAAAAGATAGATCCAGTTATATTCCCTATTTTGTCTTATTGTCAGTACATCTTCTATGCAGAGTCAAAACAACAATGAATTCATGCATTAGTGTTGTGTTGTGTGTGTATCCAAATCCTGGTATGCCTTATTCCTCTGAGACACACAGCTCCATTGTTGTTCAAAAACTATTAAAAACACATTAATGAGCTGCACTGTTGCACACTCAGGTGACATGTTCCTTCATTACAATGAGCACACACACACACACACACACACACACACACACACACACACACACACACACACACACACACACACACACACACACACACACACACACACACACACACACACACACACACACACTGTTGTGCTGCTTGATATACTCACTACAGCATTAAGCAGTTCTTCCTGTTTGAGTAATATTGCTAAAAACTACAGAGATCAGCTGTTTTAAGAAGCTTTTTATGAAAAATGAAACCATACTTGTGATCTGTTCTTTAGGATTTATGTCTACCAGAGGCTCAGGGATGAGTACTAGAGGAGTTAGAGAATATTGAATGATGGACTTTAGTTTGTTTGTTTGTTTGTTTTTTGGCATTTGACAATAAGAAGATATTACAACGGTGTATTTGGGCCATCTAGATATTATCTGACATTATAAAGAGATAAAGATAATGGTGTTTTATTGTGCCAAGCAGTCACATAGTCTCACTTTGATACACTGGACAGACATGGCTTGTCGTGCATTACATTGGGTTTAGCAATAAGGAGATACTTGTTGTAAAATAAAAAAAAATGATGCAAGTATCTTAATGTATAACCCTTCAGATTTTAGTCCTGTTTTATTTGGTGACACCTTACTGGTGGTAACAACACGTAAATCTAATCAAACTATAAGGACGGAGTCTGTGTCTGTCTGCTTTTCTTGATAACTGTTCATCTGAATTACTTCACACTTGGCAGATATCTTGCTGTGGACCAAAGGAAGTGTGATGTAGAGTGTCAAGTTGTTTGGATTAGAAATGTTAAATATATAATTGAAAGGATACATACATGGATCTTGACCTTTTTGGCTACAAATACTGGTGCTGCATTTGTTTACTAGTAGATTGAACCTCTCAACACCTGTTTGGATGAACAACATCCAAACAGGTGTTGTTTCTGATTGACTTTATATTGCTGAGGACCTAAGAAAGTGCAGTGTTGAGTGCAAGCTCATTATAACTGATAAATTATTGAGAATTATTACATTTTGACAGAGCATTTCTATTTTAACCAGTACAGCTTTTCTAGCCTTTACTGCATTGGCTTAGTAGGTCAGGAAACTATAAGACCGACTGCATCTGTTGTAAATCATCCCACATGATGATACCCAGCCAATCAAATCTTTGCATTTTAATAAGCATTGCGACTGAGTGAGATACACACACACACACACACACACACACACACACACACACACGCACACACACGCACACACACACACACAGGGGAGAGACTACAGTTAAAGAAATAATCAAGTTTCTCATAGAAAGAGAAAAATAGACAGCTCCTAATTAGGAATGGACAGACTCACATGTTCATTGTTCCCACAGGCAGCTCGAAGCCAACATGTTCTGAGACTATTGCGATTATGAAGCGCCTCTGTAAGCACACCAACCCACTCGAACACAAATAACATCAATCCACTTTATTTTAAAAACTCTCTGTTATATATTTCATTTTTTCAATTCATTCTTTTTTATTTCACATGAAATGAGAAAAGAGTATTAATTATTTATAACCTCACATGAACAGTATTAATTTTTAATACATTTGAAGCAGCAATTCCAGAGGTCAAGCAATTGGCCATTTCCGAATAATACATGTCTCCATTCATTCTGGTTTTCTATTCTACGTATGTTGACTGCTTGGGGCAGCAAGCACGCAAGATCTACGGAAAATACAGTCTCTTTAATGAATAACCCAAGACTGCATTTCAGACACCGACTAGGATTTCTGACAACCAGCAGCTGTAATCCAGCAATTACAGGAGATATGTCATTAGCTCTGTATAGCTGCTAGCACTGCTAGCCGTCAGCCGTGCTGGTGCAGTCAACCTGGCTGTCAGCAGCTGAAACTGAAGCCCAGTATGTAATGCAGAACTGTGGATCACTTCAAAATAGTTATACAAGCAGTGCTTTGGTAGCTAAGTGGTTACAATGCATGACACTTAATCACAGTGTCCCTGGTTTGACTCTGGCAAGGAACCTTCACTGTACCTCATTCACCCTCTCTCTCTCTCTCTCTCTCTCTCTCTCTCTCTCTCTCTCTCTCTCTCTTCCTCTCTCTCTCTCTCTCTCTCCCTGTTTCCTCACAGCCTCTATGCCATCTCCTTCCAAATTAAGGCCAAACTAATAATAACTAAACTGATGTTCATTTTCTGTATTTAGTGAGGAAACTTTTAATATATCAAGAATTATAATCAGAATTTGGCAAGAAACCAAATCACAAGTAACAAAATTAGACAAATACATTTACTGACTATTGCTGATAACATTGTAAATAATATCAGTAGTAGTTGGGTTTGATACAGAGAGTATTTAACTTTAAAAACTCTCATTCCATGTTTCTCTTCAACTGCAGTATTGATCAAATCTACAATTTGGATCAGTTACAAGTTACAAGTTTTTTTGGGGGAAATGTGCTGGTGTACCACTGTGGAGCATTACATGTGTTAAAGTAAGTCGACACCACTGTCAGCCTGCATGCTTTACTATGCACTGTCAGTGTGAACATTAGAGCTTCACTATAGGGCTTTGTGAAAGTCTGATTACAGCGCTCGCCACCGCTTCTCCGACTGCTCTGCTCCTGTGAGCCGAGGTGATCCAACACTAATGACTCGCTCTATGGTTACTGGGGCTTGTGGGATTGCTGGCAAGAGTGGGAAGGAAAAGGAGAAAAGGGGGGAGGAGGAGCTGGCAAGCCCTGATGGGGAGTTGTCAAAGATAGATGACTTAATTTTCCTTTCATTTTTCCCCCTATTTTCTCCCTTCTCTCTATCTCTGCTGCTACAGCGGACAAAACTGAGATACAACTTTGGCAACTGTATTTTGATGGGAGCTTGTTAGCGGCTCTCTCTTAGGTGATCACCTTCTGACTACAGCTTGAGCCCCACAAAGAAAAAAAACACATCTAGTCCAGAACTGTTCACAACTCAGAAGCCACCTGGAAATTTCAGCAGGAAAGATGTATTCACTGACAGTATGGTGAGCTGTGAATATTCAGATGAAGTAAAAGTGTCATGAGAGATGAAGGAGAGGAGTTTGGAGGTTTGGATATTGAGTAGAAACTACTCTCCCATCACTCCTCCTCTTCTTTCACCCCTGACAAGCATGAGTAGATCCTCATCCTGAAGCTGGCCTACTTCTCCCCAAAACACATGCAAAAGTAAAGTGTGAATTCTGGACCGCTTTGCTCGTCTTACCTTTCTCTGGGCTCAGGCTGCGAATATTGCCGGAATCGTCCATTGGTATGATTCCCAAAAGAGACAGAGCTCCACGTGCTGCTAAAACAAGGATGGAGGGGCTGGCTTCACCCCAAGTACCATCTGGAGGGCTGCTACTGTCACCGGCATGCCTCTCCCCCTGGGTGTCATCATCCGAAGTGTGACAGAAAACGCTTACCTATCCTCTCTATCTTCTATTCTATCTTTCTTGTACAGTCTTTCATCTCTACTTGCATTCTGTCTTCATAAAAGCCCATCCTCTCTTTTTCGTTGTGATAATTTGGCGGCAGCAGCAAAGACAATAGTGTGGTCTTGCACACTTCTTCTTCTGTCTCTACTGTACAGACTGGAGAAGGGGGGTGGTGGGTGGGGGGGGGGGTGTTGCCTGGAGAGCTTTGGGAGCGCGCTCAGTGCAGTCAACCACTCACGGCTCTTGGACGAGAGGGGGGAAGCACTCAGTTCAACGCCGATCACCTGGGAGAATGAGCGCTATTAGATGCAGGAAGGAGGGCGGTAGAAGTAGGAAACAAAGAGAGAGAGAGAGAGAGGAAAGGGAGGAGGGGAAATTGAAAGGGAGGAGGAGCAGGAGGAGAGAAGCAGAAAGAGGAAATGGACTGTAAATGCATCTGCTGAGATAAAGAGGAGGAGAGCAGAGAGAAAGAGAGGATGAGAGAGGCGAGAAGGAGCCATGGTGGCTGTGACATGCAAGCAGCGAAGAGCAGCAGCAGAGTGTGTGGCACGCATGTTTTATTCAACACAGAGCTGCTGAGAGAGAGGAGCAGCCAGGCATGGATGGGTTTGTCCCAGCAGTCAGCCAAGAAAGGGAGAGCCAGATGGGAGGGGAGGGGGGGCAGAAAGAAGAGAAGGATGGAGATGAACTCCTCCTCATTTCTATGATTTGGTTATAATGCCAGCAGGAGTAGAAGTGTGGACCTGTAAACTTCAACTGTCTGTAGAGTCAGACTGGCTGATATGACCTGAAATCTAAACCAGATTCATTGTCTAATTCACTTTGGCAACAATAAATGAAATGATGTCTGTTTAAACACAACAATTTAAAATAATATTTTTGGATCCAAGAGACAGATGATCATGTTTATAACATAGTGAGAACTGTGGATGGTAATACAGTTTATGACTGATATTGATTGAGAGGCATGTAAAGGGGTTGGCTCAGATTTGTAGATTGGTTTGGGAGAGTTACAAATGTTAGAACTCATGTGTTTGTTAATTAACTGTCAGAACTTTGGGGGCTTGTCATACCACCAGCCATCAGACAGCACAGCTCCTGTACCTCCCACTCCCATTAATAACAAGGAGTTTCAGTATATTGTTGATTTTTATAATGTCAGATTATTTTAGAGATTATTTTATTTATTTTTTTATTTGTTTAACTTCACCATTACATGGCTACTTTTGTGTCAATTTTGAATTTCACCCTAGGGGGATCAATAAAGTGTACCTTACATTACATTACCTTAAAGAAAATTAAAAGTTTATGAATCTGATTTACTGTATTTACTCTGTGTAGGACTCATTTTTCTTCAGATCCATAATGTCCATTTTAGTACATTTTTGGTTGATTGTCAAAATTGTCCAATTATCCTAATATATCAAGACAATTATAGCATTTAACTTACAAAACGACCATCATTTAATCAGTGAAGCCCTCAACTGAATTGATTTCAGCCCCTTCAGTGCTGCTGGAGACCCACAGTGATGCTCAAGCTGAGTGTATGCAGACCCCAACCAAGCAGCCAAAGCTTGGGCTGTTTTGTACAGTATAATCTATATAATAAAATATATAATATAATAAATAATAGTGAATGAACTATATAATTTAATATAATATAATATAATATAATATAATATAATATAATATAATATAATATAATATAATATAATATGATATGATATAATATACTATAATATAATATAATATAATATAATATAATATGATATAATATGATATAATATAATATGATATAATATAATATAATATAATATAATATAATATATTATAATATAATATAATATGATATAATATAATATAATATAATATAATATAATATAATATGATATAATATAATATAATATAATATAATATAATATAATATAATATAATATAATATAATATATTATAATATAATATAATATGATATAATATAATATGATATAATATAATATAATATAATATAATATAATATAATATAATATAATATAATATGATATAATATAATATAATATAATATAATATAATATAATATAATATAATATAATATGATATGATATAATATAATATAATATAATATACTATAATATATTATAATATAATATAATATGATATAATATAATATAATATAGTGAACAGACTTTATAATATATATAATATATAATAGATAATAGTGAAAGGAATATGTAATATAATATAATACAATATAATACATAATAGTGAACAGATAGCTGTCATCAGGTATATCATATTTTGGCTATGATTTGTTTTTAAAGAAGAAGAAAAATGAGACTGATTATGTTTTTAAAGCTTCAGGACAAGCTTCATAATCTTGTTTTTTATATATTCATATTCCCAAACACACTATTCTGACATTTCTCACACTTTTGACAAAATTATGAATAAAGTCTAAAATAAAAAAGAGTTGAAGGCTGCATGTTTGTGTGAGAGAGATGTAAAAATACTGTTTATTCTCAAATGTTTGAGGGAAATCATCAGTTCGGTGTTTGAGCAATGAGCAACACAGACTTTGAATGTTCTTACTGAAATATAACAAACAATATCATCCTGGAAGTCCTTCTCTTCCAGAAATGAGTTTTATCTAGTAGAATGAGTGCTTAACATTTACACTCTCTCTAAATTCACCTTTAATGTCTCTCACAGCACCCCTCCCTAGCCAAAGCTAGAAACAGCTGCTATGGGAGCCAAAGCCTGCTCTGCACATGGGCAGCTGGCCAATGGATGCTGTCCAGCTGCTGATCACAGCAGCCAACACTTGATCTATGCTGTCCTGTCACACTGGGTTATTATTATTATAGACATACCACAATACAATATTTCATATGTTATTTCATGAGTTGTATGACTTTGATGTGTATGTGTATGTACTATTATATTGAAATTAAATAGCAGCAAACCTGTTGTTGATACAACTTACTAATAAACTTTTAGAAATGACAATGAAATATTGCAAAAGTGTATGAAATGAAATGTAACTAAATGAGACTGACTCAGGAGACATGTACTGAGTTAAGCCTTTCAGTTGGACTTTCCGCTCAGGTCAATTAATCCTCATAACTAGATGGCAAATTTTTTTTTATTTTTGTCTAAGCCTTTTAAAATTATGGTAAATGGACTGTAGCCTACTTATATGGCGCTTTTCTAGTCTTTTTGACCAAGTGAAAGTGCTTTTACACTACATGTCTCATTCACTCATTCACAGACATATAACCCGTCCCTGCTGCTGTAGAGGTATAAATACATTCAGCGCACACTACTACTACTCCAGTCTACAGTTAGCCAGTTAGCTGAGTTAGCCGCCGAGCTAGCTGCCGGGCTAGCAACTGAGTTAGCAGCAGAAGCTCTCAGAAGTCATGTTTCAGGTAGAGGTGATGACATTGATTGACAGATGAGATTTGGTAGGGGGGGGGTTTCAGCGGACTCGGCGGGCACTCCCACAGTGTTTGGTCGCAGAGAAAGAGACTGACTGGAAAAGTTAGAAAAAGCTCCATCAAAAATAGAAATGCTACCTATTGATAGCGCAGTGCGGAGAGCCGCTGCTGGGACGTTGCTGACACGCTCCCGGTGGAAACACTCTCATTGATTACAGTGGTACCTATCAGCTCTGGTGACCACGGCGCAGCTGTAACGCCCGCTGACGGACCCGGTGGAAATTGGGCTTGAGTTTTACACAACTTTGAAACCTAATTTCATATATTTGGCGATTTTTTTAATCATTCAAATTTGGCAGGGTGGTTAACAACACACTTTTCTGTGGTATGTCAAACTCAGAACACATATTTATTCTTACTTTACACAGACTGTATGGTTAAGTTTAATTTTAGGCTAACATTACTTGCATAGAGTTAGGGAACAAACAATGTTGATTGTAGGTAAAAGTGTGACTCTGTGTTTGTCCAACCATCCATCCTGATCCACCATGTCACACTGTCACCTAACAGTGATTTTCATATTAATCAAAGGAGGTTTCTTGAAGAAAAAAAACAAACATCATTGCCATTTTAAGCACTTTATCCAGTGACTGATGCAATGTGTTATCTGGTCAGTCTCCTCAAACTGCAAACAGACTGCCTCTTCTGTTGGAACAGGAGATGCTAATCATAGACAACAATTAGCAGAAGAATGTCTTAATGATGGGGAAATGAGCCCAGGAGCTGGCGTTCAAAGCACTGTCTGCATGAACAAATCTTTAAAACAGAATTTTTCAAAGTGAACCCCCATGTATCACCACTGTCATTCCCTGAATCAGCAGCTTTTAGCAGTAGAGCTCCCCAGTGATACATAGCACTGGTTGAAAAATATAAAAAGACGTACAGAATGAATCATAATCTCATTACAAATATCTGCTGAGCTAACAGAAGCTTTATACTCAACTGTACAAACTGAAGGTTTTACTGAACTGAAGACATTCTGAATCATCGTTAAACAACAAGGCAGTATGAATGGTCCTCCATTTACTCACTGTATGAGCTGTAGTACTTAAAGGTGAGACCTTCACTTAGCCTATTGTTATACATACTGAAGTGTATTTGAACAGTCATTCATCTGCTTACTGTTGCACATATCAAAGGGACATTGAACTGTAGTGAGTAAAATGAAACGACACAAATCAGCAAAGTCCTTACTTATTTACACCTCTATTGGACAGACACACTAAGAACATGGCAGGAATGTTAGATATGTACACTATCAGGGACTCAACTTCAACTCTGGCTCCGCCCTTAATCAAGTAAAGCATTTGATTGGTAAAGATTGATCAGCCTGTACTAAATTTTGAACCACAAATGTATTTTGTGTTCATGTTTTCTTTAGATTTGATGTATGGTAATGTAAGGTCATTTTAACTAAAATGCAAAATCAGGATCATGCAAAGTCGTTTTGGGTGAGGTGCTAAGAAACAGGAAGACACTATTATAGTGCAAATACATTCACAATCACACTATATTATGATCTTCTGTAATCTAAAATGAGGACACAACAGCCATAATTTCAATTAATCATTATTTCTATTAATTTATTGAAAGTGAAAGATGGTAGGCTTCATGATAACCTGTGCAAAAATGTATACTAGGTGCACAAATATAATATCATTTTTAAAACTTTTTCGATTTAGGCCACAGTAGGAAAAGTGTAAATAATGTAATTTAGACCCAGACAGTATGTAAGGCTTAAAATAACATTCATACACAACAAGTTTGCATTAGCAAGTAGGATTTTTACATGGTCACTTTGAACATATCTCACTGGTTCTCCTACAACATCCACTCCTGACAACCAAAGCATTAGTGATGTTTTCATGACTGAGCTCATCCAATGATCCTAGTTTTCTTTCTTGTTTAAGCCAAACAACATGTGGGATACAGGACAAGAAGTCAGATCTCTGGAGCAAACTCCTGTGCTTTATACATCAACTATCACTTCTCTTCAGCACAGGAATTACAGAGTTCCTGAATTGGAAAAACAGTCAGTGACATAATACTGGCAGCAATTATATTTCCTTCCTCCATCTGGAACTTCTGATAAGTTGAACAGAAGGTGATGCACATTCCTGCATCCTACTTTCTTGTACTGGTTAACTATAACACAAACACTACTTATCTGCACAAGACGTTTTCATTACAGAAGAAAAATCAATCCAGCCTTTTGAGGGTGCTGTTTTGTACAAAAGCTAAGGTTATAATTTTATTTTTAATACCTTTCTTTCAGTTTGGATCATTTTCCAGCACCAGGAGATCAGTGCTTCAATTTGAATGCTGTGGAAAAATTGATACCCTTTCATGTAAAGAAACAAGAAAGGTTGGAACCAATCAATGTGGTGCTGTGAGCCTCAAGCTTGCACTTTGTGTCACTGTACCCATCCATGGTGTTAAGGTTTTCTGTTCTTTGAGCACACTTCTACAGCTTCTACATGTGAAATCAGGCAGAATATTGACAGATTGACTCACTGGGTCTGTTCAAAACTGCATACCACAATCACATACTTCTATACTACATACTTCCATCATACACACTACACACTGAACGATCAGATAGTAAGCACACCGTTTACACTGTAGTAAACTACACGATAACCCACAATGCATTTCGTTCCTACCCGAGCTGAAATCATCAGGCTGAAGCTGATTTCATTTTAGCTCTAACTCTGTAAATATACCACTTTATCCACATTTCTAACCTTTTTAGGAAGAAAGTAAAGTAGCCCTTTAGATCCACAATGTGACACTAATTTGTCCAAATAACAGAGCCACTGACAACAGAAGGTCTCGCTTTGGTGGTGGGAAAAAAAAACCCCACACACACTGAAAATACCTCTGGTGGCAACGATGGCATTTAGGAGTGTATTGAAATGTAAGTGGATATTTGGAATGAAGTGAAACTATTAGTAATGACATCAGTTCTGATCATAATTTCTTGTTTTCCTCAGCAGTGTTAAACCTCTATCTTTATTCATCTTAAGCGACTGTGATGTGAGTATGTTGGCAGTGCTGAGGTAAATTCAGAGAAATTTGCCATTTCCATAAAGTCTGTCTGATTCTGGGCTACATTTTAATTTGCATAAAAAGTCCTTAAATGTTGGACTAACTTGACATTCCATGGACTGAAATATATCTGTCTTTTAGAAAAGGATTTGATGCGTTCAGCAAACTGTTCCTTACATATGAAGAGTGAGGATGAGGGAGAGTGTTGAAGTTAATAACATCAGCTGGATGAATGGAGGAGCCAGCTGCACCTTTTGTGGATTTCTTATTAAATGTGAGTCTAATCGTGCGTGCGTGTGTGTGTGTGTGTGTGTGTGTGTGTGTGTGTTTATGAAGTGAAGGTGGCCAGGAGAAAATGGAAAAAGGATAAGCTTGGCTGTCATGGGTTTAGATTGAGGGTCGAAGAGTTCAAACATGAACGCTTTCATTAAGGAAATAATGTCAGGGGATTTCATTTGTGCTGTAAGAAATATAAGCACTGACAGCAATGAGACACAAGCAGCACAGTACATACAGCTGAATGCATATCATGTGACTTTATGGTGCCCTTTGTTGGGAAATCTGATGTAAGAACCAAGGATTACCCTCTACAACCATTCAAAATATCACTCTGCCTCCTGTTTGGCCTAATGACCCAGTAAGTGAGATTTTTACTGTTCCCACATGGTTGATCTTAATGGTCCTTATAAACAGCAAGCAAAAAGTGCTTCAGTGTTTATATGAGCACCTGACTACCGTTTTGCCTGAACCTCCTCATTAACCACTTTGCCTTTACATCTTTATCCGTCTTTATCCATATTTTAAAAATGGCATCTTCTATGATTCTCTAATTTGCTATTTGTGGAATGTTGGTTAGGAAAAATGAAAAATTGAAAAATGGAAAATTGGAAAGCTTTTATTTTTATTTGCATCGTGGGCTGCCTGAAAGGGCACTGCAACATGTTTATAAAATCTAAATAAATTAGTACTACATCAGACTATGAACAATGGTCCACAGTCAATCAGACAGCAGCAGATGATACAGATATGTCCCTTCAATGGATATGTTAACTTATTATCTGGTTGTGACTTGGAGCAGAAGTTGCCACTATAGAAAACTTTCTGTCATTCCTAAATGTATCACTAATGTGGAAGTTTGGTCCACCAAGATAAACAATGTATTGTGCTCAGTCTCTAGTCAGTGTCATGAAACCATTTTAGACAAATGCAGTCTAAGCTGAAAAGATTGAAACTATGTGGAAAACATGATGGAAATATGACATTTCTGTCTCCTTCATGAATTATTGTACTGAACATTGCAGTCTCCTCATCACTCCACACAGATGTAATGTTTTCACCTCTTTAGTGGAAGCTTGAGTGATAATAGTTACATGCTTCATGTACTTCATGATTTATGATTATGATCATGATTAACTGTTTTCATTGAAAATGTGCATTAAAACAGGTGGATGGCAAATGAGCACCTATTTTGCAGGAAATGCAAATCACAATAATACGGAGCCCCTCAAAACAAATTAAATTGTGCACCCAGGAATGATATTAATATTAATTAGTATTTTGTGTTATACGTTATACCTATTTCGTGGCCACGACTAGTAATTTGTGTACACGTTATAGCTATATTGTGGCCATAATTAGATTTTTTTTTTTTTTTTTTACCATGCTACCAGAGGGGCTCCGTATAATAACTGTAAAAGGAATGTATTTTATCAAATGAGCCATGTTTACAGTAATACAGATGTGGACATGTAAACACTTTAAGTACATGTCTACACACAGAGTAACTAATGGATTTCCTTGCATGTGATTTAAATGTAAGACACTTGCTCACAGCATCCTTCAGTGACTCACAAAGACAATATTAGAAAGAAAGGCTACTGCTCTAGAAACAAGCCTTCAATTCTCCACAGACCAGGTATCTCTGTGAACATCTGCATTGCTTTACTGTTGCCTATTACTGATTCATTATATGAAACATTTCCATTTATGTAATGTAATATTAGAGCACTTTGAAGACCTTCTTTGAAAACACTGCCTGATAAATACAATTTACTAGTAGTGACATCCATATGCATCCTTTCCTGTGTACATGTGGGCGAACGCTGATGTGAGTGCTCTGGAAAATCACTCACCAGTCTTGATAGAATAAGACCTCAGGGCCATGGAGAACAAACCATTCCTCCCCCTTAATGTGTGTGTGTGTTTGTGTGTGTGTGTGTGTGTGTGTGTGTGTGTGTGTGTGTGTGTGTGTGTGTGTGTGTGTGTGTGGCTACTGAGGCCTGATAACTGCCTGATAAGTTAAACTGTCAAATTCATTTAATATGTGCAGTGCCAGAAATATGACAGCAGTATTTTCTTTTCTAATATGTTTGGACAGCTAGCTAAACATATTGTGCCCCTAAACGGTATGTCTTGTGTGAAGCACATGTGGGCTGCTAACGTCGGCTTGGATGGTTCTTTGTGTATCTGTAGGCTGCTGCTCTCTATATGTTACTGTTTGTGGAAGTGACAACTGAAGTGACTGGAAGCTCAGGGAGCACATGTCTTTTGATGTTTTTTCATATGCTATTTTTTTTACTTAACATCCACATCATCTGTTTTTATTTTATTTTTCTTTGTTTTTTTTTGTTTTCTGTTGTCAGTATGAGTTTTGAAAAAATAATAAAAAAAGGAGAAAAAGTGTGAGAGATTATGATTTCATGTATGAATTGGATATTAAAGGGGAATGAATGGCGTGTGAGTGTTTCTGTGTGTTTGCTATTTTTCAGCCAGGCGATATACAGGCATAACATCCATAGCCTCACACCAGAGCAGGGGAATAGTTTCCTCTGAGTGTCTATTTCTCACCTAGTTATGTTTGTCTTTTACACATTTTACAGAAGAGGGCTGGAGAATCCTGCCATCATGACACTGACCCTAAAATTGTCCATTTCTATCTGTTTTACTGTATATTTAAAGTCTGTGTAAAGTAAGAATAAATATGTGTTCTGAGTTTGACATACCACAGAGAAGTGTGTTGTTAACCACCCTGCCAAATTTGAATGATTAAAAAAATCGCCAAATATATGAAATTAGGCTTCAAAGTTGTGTAACCGAGTTTGCTGAAACCCCGCCCCCTACCAAGTGTTACCTGTCAATCAAAGTCACCACCTGTACCAGAAACTCTACGCCTGAGAGCTTTCTGCTGCTAACTCAGCTGCTAGCCCAGCTGCTATCTCAGCTGCTAGCTCGGAAGCTAACTCAGCTAACTATAGACTGTAGTAGTAGTGTGCGCTAAATGTATTTATACAGTGGTCTCAAGTCTCACGCAATGGCCGTGAGACTCACACATTCAAGCCAGTTCTCACGGTCTCACGCCACACATGGCATTTCTCACGCTGAAATGCACCACACACAGACGCGCAGTTTGGGGGGCCCCTGAGACTCGGGGCCCGAGGGCTGTTTTTACCAAAATGTCTCAAAAATGTATAAACCACAGTGACTGCATCCCCCTTCCCAGGGGTGGATTGGCCATAGGGAGTACCGGGACTTTTCCCGGTGGGCCGGTCAATAATGGGCCGTGGCTGCCGTTTTTTAAATTTTTTTTATTTGTTTATTTAGTTTTTGCTAAATACTTTTTTACTCTCCCGGCCCAGGGGCAGAGACATGCACCGGCCCACAGAGCTCCGCTGCAGCCTGCAGACACAGCAGAGGCCCATTGGCTTGTCTGTCTAAAGAATACCTGGCCCAGTGGCCCTATGATAGGCTACAGAGGCCCAGGAGTCCCACCCACGCTGGTTCTTGACCCCCCCCCAACCCCCCATTGTCCAATCACCTTTGATGACAAGCAATCAGATGAGAGATAGTGAGAGATACTACAACGAAATGGACAATGCGGCTAAAAAGCGAAAAGGCGGAGCGGAAAAACAAAGAGATAAAAAAAGAAAAGCTCTAGCAACCGACGCTGCTACGAGCAAAAACATTTCAGAAATGTTTGCTGCGGGGGCCAGCGTGGCCGGAGCGGCTTCAGGAGTGGGTCCCTCTCAGCAGCAGGTGTCGGACAGTGAGTCAAGTGAGGCTCCCGCTGCCATGGTGGTGCAGGAGCAGGAGGTTGAGGAAGACTCTCCACCATGTGGA
The DNA here is from genome assembly GCF_027409825.1 of Scomber japonicus. NCBI lineage: Eukaryota > Metazoa > Chordata > Actinopteri > Scombriformes > Scombridae > Scomber > Scomber japonicus. The sequence continues at coordinate 1,988,248 of NC_070581.1, forward strand.
AGTGATGATAGAGTTTTAAGCAGATGTGAGCCTGCAGCATGGTGTGATAAATACTCATTAAATGTTCAGAACGGTTACTTAACTGTCTATGAACTTTACTTAACATAATAAATAACTCTGCATAGTGTGGTGTGTTACAACTAGGCCTAAATCTAGTTATCTAAAGTATTGGAAAACAATCATATTCATATACTATCCTGATTAATTGATTAGTTGCTTTTATTAACCACTTAACCACTATTTTCATCAAAGGATGCCACACATAATTACAAATCTGCAAGTTTACAACTCACATGTTGCAATGTGATGTGGTTTGAGCATGTAGATCTGCTATTTTCACAATTTTTGATAATTTCTACCTATAATGACATCCGCCAAATCAGGTCACCAGAGTTAAAGTGTTGTAAGTGTCAATATGCACCTTTCTTTGTGCCCACAGTCCAATTTGTTCATGAAGGACATTGATCTAACAACATAACTCATGTATAGTCTATGATGCTTTACATATTTTTTTCAGTCAGTGTTTATGGTTTATTGTCCGTTCAACAGTTTCACATTATACAGTTAAAACTAATTCAAGCCTATTCAAGTCTCCAGAATATAATGGATATTGTTCAGTATACTACAGTTATTAAGGGCTTGTGTGATTAAACGTACATCAACGTGAGTTGGCACAGTATCTGAGCATGGATTGTAGTGAGCCGGTCTGGACCAAAAAGTCCAGGGCCGAATTTTTGTCCCAGTCCAGGCCTGCCCCTTCCCCTTAAACAACGGGCAATTTGCAATGACATCTCAGTAGGAAACCTCCCTAAAGGGGCCCCATATCAATCCCATGATCCCGCCTCATGTTAACCTGTTTGATGCTAAATTATCGTTCTGTAAATTGGAAATGAAGCTGAAGGAAAATGAAGAGGAGCTATCCATCTGGTAGTGAGAAGAGGAAGAAAAAGAGGATGAAGAAAAAAGAAAGAAAGAGAGTGGTAAGTGGAGCAGATAATGATATAAGCATAACATTAACAGTAAATGACTGCTGTTATTGAACAAATGCTGTTACTTTGTCTAACTAACGGGAAGACAGACTTGAATAGCAGCTAACATTAGCGTGCGTCAGACATATGTATCGATAGTGACCACTGCATTAAACTGACGCTAACGCTAGCTGGCGCTAACGCCAGCAAGTTACAAATAAAAAATATAAGGCTAACCTAACGTTAGTTGCTGTCCTCCTTGATAGCAAGCAGCAGCACTCTATTAACTTGCTAACTAACAGGGTAACAGAAAATAAATAAGCTAACTTATAATGTTGCAGTATTGAAAATGGGGTATTCAGTATTATACTATCAGTATTGACCCCTTAACTTTTTATGCAGTATTTATTGTAAAGTTTACTTGTTGTACAATGCTTGCTGTGCCTGTATGCTGTGTGGACATGGGTGTTTGTTGAAGGTACAACATGTATTGGAGTGATTTGGAGCTTTTTCTGTAACTAATAAAGTTGTGTTAGAGTTAATAGCTAGCGTTGATCTATGAATGCTATGATAGCAATGAATAATGAAAGCTATGCTCAAAGAGAACAATTAAAAATCTCTCTTATCTCTCTTCAGGATCATTATTTAAATTTATGTCCACAAAACAGACAGGTAAAGTGCCCCTACCAAATGCTGACGATGAAAACCGTAAGTCCAGTGTCCCACTAACTGATAACATATGCCATGCCCTGAAAATATTCTTTATGACAATATACACAATTTTGTTTTTTGTAACATCACTTCCAGCAACGTCCAGCTCCAGTTGGATAGTGGCCACTCCACCTGGTGGTTGTCATGAGCAGGAAGAGACACCAGACGCACATCGAGCACCCAATCCAAAGTATGATACTGATGACTGTGAGTTTAATAAATCAATAAATTTTACTTTAATTGATAGCATATACCATGCCATGTAAAGATTCTTTATGACAATGTATACCCTGTTTTTTGTCATATCAGTTACAGCAACGTCCACCTCCAGCAGGACAGCAGCTCCTATCCCTCATCATGACATGTCACCTGCTGCTTTAATTCTAATATGTATGGTATGATATGCGAACATTTGGAATAAAAAAAGTTTTGATTTCATACATTTTTCGTTGGTTTCAGATTATTTATAACATAATGGTGATGAACACTGGTCGGAAGGGCCCCTTGGGAATTTTTGCTTAGGGCCCCAAAAGAGTCTAGAATTGCCTCTGACCACATAGAAGTACGTGGGGAGTGAGACCTCTGCACTGACTTCATACGATCCCAAGTTAGCGCCTAACTGGCAATCAGAAGTACCACACCCCCCCCCCACACACACACACACACACTTGCAAATTCATACATGCGCTGCACCCAGGCGGGGAGTTCCTGTCCTCTGAAAAGAAGTCAATGCGGAAGTAACTTAGAGCTGCATTCTATCAAAAGGCCACCAGGGGGCGACCGTTTTGTGTTCAAAAAGACGTCCGTCTCTATACAAGTCAATGGAGAATTCACCAACTTCTCACTTGATTTCTAACCTCAGTAAACATTTTCAAAATGTGTTTATGGTCTCAATCGCTAGTTTAAAGCCTTCTTCAATGCAGTATGATGTTCATTTGGGACATTTTGGCCTCCCTGATTTTATATGTGACGATAAAGCAGGCTACGTGGCTACGTTGTGATTGACAGGTTGATTGACCAATGTCCTTGAGATCCAGCCCTCGCAACCAATCGCAGCCTCCCCGCTCCGCCGTTGGTCCCGCCCATACGTCCGTCCATGGCCCCGCCTCATACCCATATAAGTAGAATCTGTGTTCTTTTTTTCCCGGCATGCACCTGAAATTTTGAAGATGGCGCTGCCTAGATGTGATACTATTGGCTTCCGAGCAGCAGTCCACAAACCAATGGGTGACGTCACGGATGTTACGTCCATTTCTTATATACAGTCTATGGCTGTACCACACAGCTGTCATTTGTCATGCTGAGAAATGATAGATCCCACCGCACAGAAATGAATATATTATATACAGAAGTTAATCCAGACATCCCAACTCTCCTGCATATTGATAGCGGCTCCCTAACGCAAATGAGATCCAATCTCCAATCTCCCGGAATCTGGAGTGAACGATCAAGGGTGCACACTAGAGAGTGACTGCGCATAACCCCCCCAAACGGACCTACCTGATGTCTGTGTAATCTCACGCCACACTTTTCATGAAACTTGAGAGCCCTGTATTTATACCTCTACAGCAGCAGGGGTGGGTGGTGATTTTCAGACCCGCCCACTAAATCCTGAACACAGAAATGTAGAAACACAGTTTGTGAAGCCTAGCTCCACAATTCAAATCTAAATGGTTGAAATGCTTTTTACAACTTTTATAGAAATACATTTATGACCTATTTAATGTGTTTAGAAGAAAATGTCTGAATTCACTTTACATGGTCTTTAAGGACTACAGATGTATGTATGTATTTACAACAGTAGTAACTATGTCAAGTTTGTATGTCTTTATGTCTACATGTCCATTTATAGTGCATTTTTAACTCAACCTTAATAGTGTTCAGAAAGCTCAGTTTATTAAGTTACTTAAAGTTTCTGACAGACTGACAATCTGTACTGCACTGCAACATCCTCTATCCTTAGAAAGCTTTACTCCAGTCAAAAAAAAGCCTTTAACCAGGGATCAGTGAAACAGAGGAGAGATCCCTCTTTCAGGATGAACACACATACAATAGATTTTATGTTTATAGAATAAAACAAGAAAGAAATATGACCGAAATACAGCATGTAAAAACAGGATGGATTACCAGCACAGTAACAGACACACCCTCCCATTCTCCTGAAAGAGAGCGTGTCCAAATTTTAACTGTTATATACTACATTATATATCATTCCAATACATATTTGAACATTTGCATTTTCATTTTCAAACTTTGGAAGATAAAAAAGTAAAGTTCACTCTGCGTTCTTATTATTGTTATTTTATTATAGTGCTGATATGGATCTGTTGATAAAATATTTAAACAGCTGAAGAGATAATGTAAAAAACATTTAAAAAACATTATTTCCTTATTTTGATCATTTGAACATTTTCACTTAAACGACAAAAAAAATGGCAGCACTATACTTCCATACCCTCACTCCTCTTCTTTCCCTATTATAATAAAATGAAACAAATCCAACTATAAATGGGTGGGAACAAAGAGGAAGGGGGGGGGGGGGGGTCATCCAATCATACTTTCCACTTATTGTGCAGCAGTGTGCAGCTTGTAGAAGCAGAGAAAACTAATTTGAATTTCCAGAAATGTAATCTCTTCTATACTTTGTTGTTGTTACAGACAACTGAACAACTGCAAACCCATATGATGGTAAATGGACTGTACTCATATAGCACCTTTCTAGTCTTTGTGACCACTCAAAGCGCTTTACATTACATGTCATATTACCCTTTCACACACATTCATACACTGATGGCAGGGGCTACCACGCAGGGCTCATCTGAGGAATCTAACCATTCATTCACATTCACACACCGTTGGCACAGCAACGGGAGCAATTTGGGGTTAAGTGTCTTGCCCAAGGACACATCGACATGTGGACTGGAGGAGCCGGGAATCGAACCACCAATCTTCCAATTGGAGGACAACCGCTCTACCTCCTGCACCACAGCCGGTGAATTAGAATGAAAAACAGGATTTATATATTTATCCTAAGGACAGTTTCAGTGAGATTAATTTTTGGGATGTTTAACCATTTATATAGCTGAAATGAAAATTCCCCATTACATGTATGTGCATTAGTACAGTGTTCTCCACTGCACTGCACACTGTGGCAATTCACACATGGTGACCGCAGTTTGTCACTCTATTATTGCTGCTGGACAAGACAGACAGACACATTCACACCTCCTTTACATGTCTTTATACGACGATAGAACGATAGACCTTGAGCCCCCTCTTTAAACAACTTTCTGAATGTTGAAGAAGCAGAATTAGAAATGTCCATCAGACTAAGGTGGTGTAGTGATCGTGGATGACAGTGATTTACAGCTGTATGCATCATTTGTGGAATAAATGGACATGTTGACAAATGGTTCAGTCTGTAAACAGCCAACCTTAAGAGGGTGTTGTAACACATCCAATAACAATGCTTTGCAAATAAAAGGGTTTGGAGTGCATCCATTATCTTGTCTAACCCCCCACTCCCAACACCCTCACTGAAAATGAGTGTGCATCATCAGCAGTGTTATCTACTGCCCAATTCACAGCAGTTAAATCCAGCCGGTCACCAGGGGCATCGTAGTGAGGGGAATAAAGGAACTAAGTACCTAGACCTCAACAAAGGGGAGGGCCCTTAACAATCCTGCAGTTAATTACTTCCTCTCAATTTCTTTATTTCTCTTGAGTTTTGAAATGTGATATAGTTAGATTCACAGTCAGAGGGAAGTGGTGGAGCACAGAATGAGAGTGAGTCCTGTGTGTGCTTACACTTCAAAAACAAAGTCACTTCATTTAACCTTTGTGTCGTCCCTCCAGGTCAAATTGACCCCGTCTGTCCTTCTCTCTTTGTTTCCTTCCCCTCTCTTTCCTCCCTTCCTTCTTTCCTTCCTCCATCCCCCTTTTTTCCTTCCTTCCTTCCTTCCTGCCCGCTACCTTCCTCCCTTCCCTCTTTCCTCTGTCCTTCTTTCTTCCCTTCCTCTTTTCCTTTCTCCCTCCCTCCTTCCTTCTTTCCTTTCCTCCCTTACTTCCTACCTCCTTTCCTTCCTTTCTTCCTTCCCTCCTTCTTTCCTCCCTCCCTCCCTCCTTTTCTTCCTCCTTCTTCCTTCCTTCCTTCGTCCTTCCTTCCTTCCTTTCTTCCTTCCTTCCTTTCTTCCTTCCTTCCTTCCTTCTTTCCTTCCTTCCTTTCTTCCTTCCTTCCTTTCTTCCTTTCTTCCTTCCTTCATTCCTTCCTTCTTCCTTCCTTCCTTCCTTCCTCCCTCCTTTTCTTCCTTCCTTCCTTCCTTCCTTCCTTCCTTCCCTCCTTCCCTCCTTTTCTTCCTTCTTCCTTCCTTCCTTAATTCCTTCCTTCCTTCCTCCCTCCCTCCCTCCCACCTTTCTTTCCTTCTTCCTCCCTTCCATCCTTCCCTTCTTCTTCAGTATCAACATTTCTGTAACATGCCAGATACATTAATTAATTAATTAACAACATCTTCTCATTAAGTTGACAGAAAATGTCATTTACATTTCCTAAAGACTATACTCTTTAATTTAATTTAAAGAGACTCAACATTCCCACATGAGCAGCACTTGGTGACAGCAGAGAGGAAAAACTCCCTTTTAACAGGAAGCAACCTCAGACAGAACCAGACTCAGATTGCCGACCGAAAACCTTCAGCACCAGCAGAATTATTTATTATTATTTAACATTACTTCCAGACAATAACTATAGTATATGTATATTATGTTAGACAATATGTATTGTGCTTTAAAGTTTTTATAGTTTTATTATTACATCCGTTTTGGAAACTAATTTGTCTTAATTCTGCAAATAAAAGTAATACAGAGGTGATAAAGAAATGCTTTCTCAGTGTATTATTAGATGACTTTCCAACTTTGTATTAGTCTAAAAAGCTGTTCTGTTGTTTAATGCTGTAAAAGTTTCACACAGTAATAAGAACATGTTGAGAGGGGTGAAATATGATGATAAAGGTTCAACTTTATTGTCTCTTGTGTGAAATGTACTGTAGACAGCAGTACTAGCCTACAGGCCTGCAAACACACACACATAAAACACCACCAACAACAAAGGAACATTTACTCAGTCACTTGTGATCTACACAGTATATCACACCACTCAGCTGAAGGGCAGAGCTCAACAGAAAAGTGCTGAAGTGCCAATATAAGAAAGAAAAATATGTTGACCAAATAAATAATAAAAACAGTGCATATAAATTAAGTCATAAAAGTAGTAATAAATAAAATCATGATTGTAGGATAAGTCTACAATAAAAGCAAAAACAATGTTAAAAGTCATACAATCTAGATCAAAAATGAATACTATCCAGATAAAAACCAAAGAGTGAAGGCTGGGCTCATATAAGACCAGTTTAACATTAAGTGACTGATTAGTTAAGAAGAGAGATGGATATAGGGAGGAAGGAAATATTATAGCCATTAGTTTTATGCTTATGTGCTCTGTAATGTCTCTCTGAAGATAATAACTCTATGAAGGATGTGAGATGAGTCATTAATGGTATAATATCAGATGATGTTGGTTGGTTGAGTGAATCCTCCAGGCTGCTCTGGTCTATTCATTGATATAAAATAAATATAATATATTCAGATGTCAATGAATATCAGCAGTGTTATCACAAGGATTTAGTTCTAAATAAAAGATAAGCAAAATATTTTATATGAATGCAAATATGTTGGGTCTTTGTAACCTTGGTGTCGTCCTCCCGGGTCAAATTGACCCCGTCTGTTCCTTCTTTCCTCCCTTCCTCTTTCTTTCCTCCCCCCTACCTTCCCCCCTTACCCCCTTCCTTCTTTCCTTCCTTCCTCTTTTCCTTTCTCCCTCCCTCTTACTTTCCTTCCTTCTTTCGTTTCCTCCCTTCCTTCCTTCCTCCCTCCTTTCCTTTCTTCTCTCCTTCCTTCCTCCCTTCTTCCCTCCTTTCCTTCCTTCTTCCTCCCTTCCTTCCTTCCTTCTATCCTTCCTCCTTTCCTTCCTTCCTTGACTCGAGGACAACAGGAGGGTTAAAGTTAAAACCTGAAGAGTTCGGTTTAGAACCTGCTCTATGTGTAAAGTGCCTTGACATAACTTTGTTGTGATTTGGCGCTATATAAATAAAGATTGATTGATTGAAATGTATTTAAGACTATGTTAGAGATATAATTGAGCATTATTCATCTACTGATGTTACAGTTTCTCACAGTTACTACACACAATGTTCAGTCGTTGAACACACTTCTCAAATAAAATCTCAAAGCATCAAACTACAACACACAAATATTCAAATCTCTAAACTTTCAGGTCTGTTGAGCAATTTGCAATCAGGACTGCAGTATAAAAGTGCCTTGAGCCTCTGTTTTGTTTGGTGAACAATGGAGAACATTGGAGAGAACCAGAGAAGGAGAGAGGTAAGAGTGAGAGGAGGAGGAGGAGGAGGAGGACAAGGGGGACAATGAGGACAAGGGGGACAAGGGGAAGGAGGAGGAGGAGGACAGAGAGGAGAAGGAAGAAGAGGAGGAAGAGGAGGGGGTCAAAGGGGAGGAGGAGTAGGAGGTAGAGGAGCAGGAGGGGGACAAAGAGGGAGAAGAGGAGGAGGACAAGGAGAAGGAGGAGGAGGAGGAGAAAGAAGAAGGAGAATTACCATCTCTAATGAGATACGGGCAACCGTGGTAGACCACATTCTCAACCACGGTTTGAGCATGAGGGAGGCTGTCCAGAGGGTCCAACCCAACCTCAGCCGCTACACAGTTGCTGCCATCATAAGAACCTTCAGGGTGGAGAACAGGTACGAAATCTATTTGCCTTGTTTACTGTAATACTGTATATCAATAGAATACAGTGTACTCACAGTATTTGCATTTTGCAGGACTGAAAGAGAACCACACCGTGGAGGAAGAGCACAGATTTTCACAGAGGAGCAGGAGACAGATGTTGTAAATATTGTTTGTGAGAACAATACAATCACGCTCCGGCAACTACAGTCTAGGATCCTGGCTGACCATGGCACTTTCAGGGACATCCACACTGTCAGCCTATCAACATTAGATAGAATCCTCCGCAGGAATCATGTTAGGATGAAGCAGGTCTACAGGGTCCCATTTGACCGTAACACAGACCGCATCAAAGAGCTCCGGCGAGAGTTTGTGCTTGTAAGTCCCATACTTTCAGCACTGACACATGCATGTATTGTACCTGTAATCCAATATTACTATAAGTGTATTTACATGTATTTTCTATAGTGTCTCACTATAGCCCACTGTATTGAAGTCTCTGTGTCCATACTGTAACTCAAACTTTCTCATGTTGTCTGTGTCAGCGGATCCAGGAGCATGACACCGCAATGGAGGTGAATGAGTACACTTTCATTGATGAGGTTGGGTTCAACCTCGTGAAGAAGAGGCGCCGGGGCAGACATGTCATTGGCCAGCGGGCCATTGTTGAGGTCCCTGGCCAGCGTGGTGGCAACATCACGATGTGTGCGGCCATGAATCATCATGGCATCCTCCACCATCATGCCCACCTAGGGGCCTATAATACTGCCCGTCTCCTTGCCTTCCTGGGTGGCCTGCATGACCTGCTAATACCACCTGGTCGGATGGATGTCCCACATCGGATCCATTATATTGTCATCTGGGACAACGTCAGTTTCCATAGGGCTGCTCTAGTGCGTGGGTGGTTCCAGGACCACCCACGCTTTTCCACTCTATTTCTTCCACCTTACTCCCCTTTCCTTAATCCAATAGAGGAATTCTTTTCAGCATGGAGGTGGAAGGTGTATGAACGGAACCCACAGGGCCGGGTCCCACTGCTCCAGGCCATGGAGGAGGCTTGTGGCGACGTCAGTGTGGAGGCCTGTCAGGGCTTCATTCGCCACTCAAGGCGATTCTTCCAACGCTGCCTAGACAGGGAACACATTGCCTGTGATGTCTATGAGGCCCTCTGGCCTGAGGGGGGGACGGTTTACTGTACTGTACTGTTCTGTGTGTGCTAAAATAACTTTTTTTGGTTGCATATTTGTGTGCTGTTTTATGTTTGACTATACAAAAGTAGGCCTACTGACATTTTACAAAAGGAGAAAAGGCACATTTTCCAAAGTCATTGTCATTCATATGGTGTGTTCTGTTTCTATAATTGTGTTTTCAGTTTTGCACCTAAGTGTGCTGTAAATGCTTGGTAGTGTGTAGACAAATGCTTAGTTGTGTGTACTCAATGAATGGTATGTGTGTGTCATTTGAAAAAATGGCTGTATGTACCAAATGAAAACACGAGTTCCATTTTGTGAACAGGTACGAGATTTGATGGCAAAGAGTCGTCTTGCAAAGGGAGTGTCAGGTTTAGCATTTTGTGTGTGAGGTTTTCAGATCTGTGTGTGAGGTTTGAAAAAAGCTGTTATTGTTTTGAGAAACGGGTGTTAACAATTGTGAAAAACTGTAAAGCACAAGGTGATGTTTTCAGAGGTATTCCATTTACTACAGCATACCATAAGACAAAGAAAAGTAGAACATCCTCATAATTGAACAATTAAAACTAGGGCATGTTTGGCACTTTGCTTGAAAAAAATACTTGAAACTGACTCAGTTCTAAAAACATCATCTTTATAAGGTTTAACCATGCGTGTGTTTACTTTATATTGTTCTTTAGTGATGCATTGATCAAAAGAAATTGCACTGAATCAGATTACTACAAACTAAGGATCTCTTTGACAGGGTGATTGAGTGATTACTGCTACTACTTCATTACTTTTCTACTATTATTAAAAATCAATTATCAATTATCAATCAATAAATGCTAAACACTTAACCTAATTAAATAAAATACTATAAATGAGAAGTGAAAATTCTGATGGAAAGCAAATGTGTTCTCCCAAATTCTAGTGTTTTGGTAATAAGACACAACATCCTCTAGTGTTCACATCCTTCCCTCACACTGTCTCTTGTGTCCTTTGTGTCCTTCCTGTTGTCCTCACAAATCCAAAACCTCTAGCAGCTGATCATTAGTATGTTGTCCTGCAACTGTATGCTTCACTGCATTCATAAGTTAGTGGTTACTGTTGGAGCCTTTTGATTACAATAATGATTTTGGTGTCTTCCAAAAGGTAACTCTTTGGAGTTTATGATAAAACGTAGTCATAAGTCATAGTAAAGTCATAATAAAGGTAATATATATATATTCCATCTGATCTGGTCATAATGTATTGTATTGTCAGCTTGTAGAGGTTGTATTCAACATAACAAATAATGTAATAAACACCCATCGCTCAGTGCAGCTGAGGAAATGGATTTGACATTAAAATAAAATTTAAAAAAACTCTGAATAATCAATATGACTGTGCTTAGTTGCACATCATGTGATTAAACCTAATGGACCATCTAAAATGATGCAAATGCCTTAAAAAGGCATAAAGGAAACCTTTATTACCTTAATGGGACATGGATTACATCATCTATAATGTTGTGAGTAAATGGACCCAATTACAGTGGAGGCCCTTTCTATACCTGTACATGACACCTCTTACTGCTATGATCACTATTACACCCTGGCCCAGTCATAATAATGAGCAGCTTTAAGCTCCCATGATGCTCTGGGGTTTCTGGGTCTTATTTCCTCCAGAGGTGGCCTGTTTAAACTCACAAGCACACATTCATGTAGCACTGTGAATGTAAATGCAGCAGCTGGCAGATTCTGTCATAAAGCAGGTGATATTTTTCTTTATATTGCCTCAATGACATGTTATCCATCTTCTCTGTGGACAGTTTGCCTTCATTAGCTCAACTGGAGACTGTCAGAAAAGTGCTTTACAGAAATATAAGGAGAACTGCTGAAACTGTGACTGTGAGTGAACATTTCCTGCTGTTATAATGGTACAATCTGAATTTGGTCCATGCAAAAAAAACAAGAAACAACTGTAGGTGTTAGGAAAACCTACGTCTGTGACCTTAAAGCTGCACAAATATTTCTATTAATAACAGGTCAAACTCTGCTCTCTTTCACCTTGCTTCTAGCAGCAGGGAGCTGGTTTCAGTGAAATAAACCATGTATACCACCTGCTGAAAAATAAACAGCACACAGACAAAGTTAAAGAGAAGCTGGTGAACATGGAGGAGCATGTAGCAGCTAAAGAGCCAGATATGTTTCTCAGGAGTTGGTGGAGAACAAAACAGAACTAAAGGAGAGTGAACATTGGACTTATATTCATCAGATGACCAAACACATGACTGTGTCCCCTAAGGTCCATTTATGGGGTCAGATTGTCCATTTTTGCATGCTGCCCCAAAGTGATCAAAAAAGATCAATGAATGTAACTTTAAGTCAGAAACCATAACAAAAGACATGTATGAGAAATCCTTTAATCATACTGTCAACACTAACACTAGATCCACACAGGATGAATGGTAATGATTTATCACAGTGAGAGTGTGCTTGTGCATTGTAGTAAATACAGCTAATTAGAATATAGCTGTAAAGAGAACATGAATACTATTAATTCTTTAATAATGCAAAAATTGACTATGTACAAAAAAGCTGGAACAAACAAAAACACATCTTACTCCATTCCACTAAATTCCACAGACTGGACCTTTATATCAAGTCCTCACCCTAAATGATTTACATTAAGTGTGTTGAGTGCAGCAGTGAACTGTGGTCATGCATGTGATTTAATATAGAGGTAATTCTGAAGGAAATAATGAATGACTTTATTTAACATTATTTATTTGACATTGTCCCAGAAAGTCTTCAGTTCACACACTCACACGGTCTGATATCTGAAAGTGTAAAGACAGAACATTCAAACAGTATATCATTCCCCAAATAGCTGAATTGAGGGTTTTTCGTCCCCTGACATCACTGTTATATAAGACTTCCTAAAGCTGCAGCATAGATCTGCACTGATATGATAATGTGTGCGTTTCTTCAGATGAACAGTGAGACTAGTGTGTCTGGGGAATAAACAATGCAGGATCTATATTTTCTAAAACAGCTGAGTATATAGAGGAGACTGATGTTACAGCATACTGAAGAAAAATGTTATCTTACTACTGTAGTTTCAAAAAGATTTTATTATCTATTATACAACAGAATGAAAGTGCTTTAGTGCTAATCTCTGGAACATAGTGGGGCAGAGGGAAGCAAAACAGACCCATGAGGTGATAAAAAAAAAAATACAAAAGTTTTAGAGTTGAGTTGTGAAGATCTGTATGTATTTTTAGCTACTGTAAGTTACTGGTTCACACACCATCAATGTTCTTTAACATAGAAACAGGATCATTTTACAAATGATGTAAAATGTCTTTCTCTCCTCTGAGAATCACCACCTTATTATAGTGGAGCGGTGTGTGTGGCTGTGTGACCCTGGGAGATGTGTTGTTTTAGGGGTAATGGGTCACACTGGGACCCTCCATAGCATTTTCTAGTCTTTTTGACCACTCAAAGCTCTTTTACACTACATATCACATTCACTCATTCACACACATTCATACACTGATGACAGGAGCGACCACACAGGGTGTTAACCTGCTCATCAGGAGGAAACTAACCATTCATACACATTCATACACTGTTGTTGCAGCCATCAGAAACAACTTGGGGTTAAGCATCTTGCCCAAGGACACATCAACATGTGGACTGGAGGAGCCGGGAATCGCACCACCGATCTTTCAATTGGTGGATGACCTGCTCTACGTCCTGAGCCACAGCTGCCTCAACACCAATATTACTCTTGTACATGTTATGATCATTTATTTATTAAATGTTACTACTATTGTTTTTTATAGCTTTTGTACTTATTATTTATTCTTTTTTTATTGATGCTCTTCTAATTTTTACTGTCTACTTTGCTGCTGTAATACTGTAAATTCCCCCATCATGGGACTAATAAAGGAATATCTTATCTTATCTTATCTTGTCCTACCCAGGGGTAAAGCTGCAACAATTTATCAATGAATCGATTAGTTGTCAATCATTAATCACCAACTATTGTGATAATTGATTAATTAATTTGAGGCACTTTTTCTGAGAAAAAATGTAAACATTATTTAATTACAGCTTCTCAAATGTGAGTATTGTCTAGTTCCTTTAGTCATCCATGACAGTAAAGTGAATATCTTTGGGTTCTTTGGGTTGTGGACTGTTGATTGGGACAAAACAAGACATTTGAAAATGTCACTTTAGGCTCTGGGAAACGTAGTTTTCTGACCGTTTATAGCCCAGAAACACTAATCAATCAATCAATCAATCAATCAAGAATAATGAACAGACTCATTGATAATGAATATAAATATTAGTTACAGCCTTACCCTTGAGACCCAGAAACTAATCCCTACTCAAATAAAGGAATATAACTGGGGCTCAGGTTGACTGTGTGTCAGACAATACAAAGTGAAGTGACGTTTTGCCACAGGGCCCATTGCCAATTGACAGGATCACAAGATGAGGTAATGATACAGAACACAGTCAACAATCTACTGATATTTAAGTTAGAAATTTGAACAAATTTGCATGTAATCAAATTCCCAAAAAACAACTTTTGGGGCTTCTGGTGTCTTGAGCTTTATGGCAGTGTCCCACTTTTCAGAGTTGGTTTGTGAGCTGAGTAGTCCACCTTCCACACATGCTGCAAGACTTTTACTCATGGCTTCAGCATAGACAGAAACTGGGGAACTGCCAGAGCGTGCAGGTCAGGTAACACAGGTCATTTTGTTATTAAGAGTGCTGTTTTTTTATTACCATCAATTTAATATCAATAAAAAAAATAAGAAATTAACCTAAGTAACAGAGCTTACAGTTAAAAGTGTTATGAACTAGATAAAAATCAGTCTCTTCTCCAGTATCATGCAGTTGGATGAATGGATAGATTTTCTGCCCCCCAGTTTGCAAATCTACTAACTCAAGGCCAGTCAGCTTTGAAATGGAAATGTCATCAGCGCCAGGCTTCACAGCGGACTGACAGAAGCTCTGAAGTTATTAACCTCACATGACCCACAGACCCACTTTCACAGGCTTCAGTCTCTGCTGGGTAATTATGACATTAGGTTTGTAGTACCCAGATATTAGCTCTCAGCTGCACACTCAGCTTCACATAGTAATAGCTATTTGCATTGAACTGTGTGTGTGCATGCTGCAAATGGAAAGAAACAAGTGAGAGAAAAAAAGAATTGACTTTACTTTCAGACACATGCATCAGCCTCTCAACTGACTTCTTCTTCTCCAGCTTTTTGTTTATTCCGGTTCATGCATGCATGGAGAATTACATTAACACAAACGTGTATTATTCTTATTCTTATTAATTGCACTCTGCATATATGCTGTTTACTCTTGTTGAAACATTTTGTCCATTACATTTAATTCCATGTAGCAGCTCTTCTCACATATTTATATTGTAAATTCTTTCTTTCTCTTCTTCTTCTATAATTATATTACTTATTTTTATATCAATGTTTGACTGTTTCACACCTCAACAACAACAACAAGGCCTATGTGCAAACTTACTTGGCAGTAAACCTGATATGAGGTCAGCTGCTGTCAGCTGTGTTTTCCACTGAAATGACAATTTCTTGAGATGTGTTCCTCTGTGAATATGTGTGTGTGCGTGTGTGTGTGTGTGTGTGTGTGTGTGTGTGTGTGTGTGTGTGTGCACGTGTACTGTATGTCCGTGCATGTGTGTCAGCATTTGTGCATGAAATGAGTTTTGAATAAATCCATTCTATTAGTGAGACCTAATGTTTGAAAGTGTGTGTGTGTGTGTGTGTGTGTGTGTGTGTGTGTGTGTGTGTGTGTGTGTGTGTGTGTGTGTGTGTGTGTGTGTGTGTGTGTGTGATTTATTTTATACAGTAAATCTGTGAATTCATCATAATCTCCTGAAAACAACTGCTGTAAATTCTAAATACAAAAGTTAGATATCGCGAGCGGAGAAACATTGATTGCTGGTCATTTCTCAACTCTGTTTCCACTGCACTAATCCCTTTAGTACAACAAGTCTTTTTAACATAAATACTGTTTTCATTCACTAACTCCATTTGCTTCAACTGGTGTCATTGAGACTGTCATTGACTTTTTGTTCATTCATAAATATCTACATATGAATATAAACATATAAAACGATTGAACTTGTTTTTAACATTGAAAGTCAAAAATGCAATTATTCAATTGTTTCAATATAAAACAATGATGCATAGCAAACAGCATATAACAGCACAGGTTTCCTTCAATAGTGTGATTGCTTTTGAAGGCTTACATACAGACATTCCTATTAATGGTAATAGCTCAGCTTTTACAGCTGTTGTAGAGCAATCAATGATGTATCAGAGCTTTTATCAGTATTACAAACTCTCTCCATGTGTTTCCTCCAGCACTGCAGACATGACCAATACTCAAGATTGACTGACAATTCAAAATATAATAAAACACTAGCTTTATAACTGCTTTCCAACTGGTAAACTACAAATAACTGTGAAAAGGAGGCTTAAGTTAAAATAGAAACAGTGGAAAAAAGGCTTGTGGACGGTCAAAAAATGTCCTTACGTTCTTAATTACATTCATAGAGAAAATGTGAAGATCTTTTGTATGAGCAGGCAGCTTGCTGACTACTGTTGTTCTGAGAGGATTGATCACAGTCATTTGAATAATGTTGCGGTGCTCATTAGCTGCTTAATTTGCTTTCTCAACTCAGTCAATGAATACAGATTAGCAGCTGATTCCGCTACGGGTTGCAGCCGTGTCCTGCTAATTATTAACTACTGTACGATAGACAGCATTAGTCTGTTAATGGATGCGTCTGTCGTGTGTGTGTGTGTGTGTGTGTGTGTGTGTGTGTGTGTGTGTGAAATTCAATTAGAGGAAGTGAGATGGATAAAATGAACCTTTATGAGAGTGTAGAACAATAAGAGCTCAGTAATTGTAGCTTGTCAGTAAGACAGAACGGTCAGTTTCAGGTACACAATCACATTCCAGTTGTACTCCAGCTGCCTGTAAAATAAACTGAATCCAACTACCAATTGGTGTAGAATATTCAAGCATGTCAATGTAAATACAAATACTAAGTATTAGGAGTCCATGGAAAAATGAGCTCTGAGAATAATCTCAACAATTGTGGAAACAAAGGAAAAGTCAGAAAACTTATACCTACACCACAAAGTCTTATTGACGTGTGCATCACACTGTAAAAAAATACAAAGATTCCCAGCTTTAGTAACAAGGTTAATAATCAGGTGATACTCTATACATATAAAACTCACCCAGATAAAAAAGAACATTCATTTAGTGGACATATTCGCATCATGTGGGATTCATGGGAGGAAATAAGAGCAAAAACATTACAGTTACAGGTAAGTTGTGTCTCTCAACTGTGAGGAACTCTACTTGAAACCTGAAGAAGTATATGTTTAGAAAGGTAAGTAGAATGTGTTTAGAAAGCATATCACATGACTTGCACTTTTACAGTTTCTTTTATGTAAGGTTGTACAATAAAGACATAGTAAATGGGACATAGTGTGTGTCATTCCTGCTATTAGTGTAAAGATTTACAGATGATGATCCAGACTTGGCTGTGTGATGATGGTACAGTCATTATATTTAAAGGAGGTCTGGACTAAAACTACACGAAGAATCAGTGTACTCTAACCACTTACTGTTTTCAGAAGGTAATGCTGTTATGTAACTAGTTACTTTTTAATGGCAGTAACTTTGTAATGTATTAGTTACTTTTAAAAGTAACATTCCCCAGCACTGATACTAAGACAATGAAAACTTAAATATTGACAATTAGTACAAATGAGTTTAAGAGGTGTTTAGTAGCTTGTTATCTATGAGGATGTTTAACATTTTGAACATTCTGAACAGGTTTACAGGGCGGCTAGATTAAATCCCAGCATGCATTAATTAGGTTGAAAAGTTAGGTACATACGTAGTGAACAGGTCATCAGTCTGTCACTGGGCTAAAACATGTAGCCAGACGGAGAACTACAAATGTTGACAATTGGGAATGCTGAGGAAAAAGAAATCATAACTCTTTCGATGCAAAGATGCAAGTGGAGGGAAACTGAAATGAAGTTACATCTATGTGAGTTGCAAATACTTCAAAGCTCTTCCTCTGGCTGTGTGAGTTTAACTGACTCATGTCAAGCAGGGACGTGCACATGATTATAGAGAGGCAGGGGCTCAAAGTCAGAAAAGGGCAGCATGTGAATTTTTTTTTCAATATGGAAATTAATGTAAAATTAAAAACTAAAGTGTTAATAGGAAGCTAACTACTTAGCTGTGTGTCCTGTGTAGGTGAAAGTATCTAAACCTCGGACCTGTACTTCAGACCTGTAATGAGGGAAATATGATCCGCCGTAAACACGGTGCATTTTATTTTGAAAATTAACCCGGTGTTTTATTTTGTATTTTGTACACGATTTCCTGTCCACACACACATTGACTAAAATAGAGCATTTTTCTGAAATATTACCCATATTTAAGCACGTTGAATAAGTGGACGGCGACTAGTTAGACCAAAACTCACAGGTTCTCCTCAGTTATCCATGGTGCATCTCTCTCTCCCTCGCTCTCTCTCTCTCTGTGTGACCGAGCGGAGCCGCAACGGATAAAGAAGCAGCTCAACACACACAACAACCCCGTATTACAAGAAATGGGTACAGTTTTTGTACCGCCGTTTTTTTTTTACATCCCTAACAGGAATTTATTAATGTTATTTAAAATAAACAAATAAACACACACACACACACACACACACACACACACACACACACACACACAGAGGGCACTTTTTAATACGAGGCAAAAAGGGCAGGGGCTCAAGCACCCCTAGGGCCCTATGTGTGCACGTGCCTGATGTCAAGAAACAAGAGTAAAAAGGACTGGAAAAAACTGGAGGTCATGGTTTCTCACAGAAATCCACAAACACAAACCATGTTAGTAGCTGACGTCTGTAAAGTCGTTACATATCTGCCAAAATTAGCACCGTAACTTTTGACTCAGTACTTTATAATAATGTAGGTACTCAATGTGTTGCTGTTTTTTTTATGTTTTCTACTCAAACCAGTTGAGACGTAAGGCAATAAACTTCTGTCTTAGGTAAGATATGTGAGTACAGTTTGGTTGAAAAGCTGCAGGATAATGTTGGGTCAATAATATGTGTGTACAGAGAAAAACTATTTTGAATTATGACTTAAATTATAATTGATTTGTATTCTCAAATAATTCTTGTACACATTTCATATCCTCAATTGTTGTATTTGCGGGTTAAAAGCCATACTCCTGTGATCATTACCTAATAGCTTTATACACAAACGTTCCTCACTGCTGAATGCTAAAGATTACACAGAGCTGAGAAAACTATTCATGCTGTATTTTCTTCAAGGACTATGGTTCAGAGTCCGATCTGTCCTCAAAGCCTGCGGTCGTATTGATATCTGCTTTGAGGGAATAGATATTTGTGTGTGTGTGTGTGTGTGTGTGTGTGTGTGTGTGTGTGTGTGTGTGTGTGTGTGTGTCTGTGTGTGTGTGTCTGTGTGTGTGTGTGTGTGTGTGTGTGTGTGTGTGTGTGTTTGTGTGTGTGTGTGTGCATTTCATACAATGTGCTGCATGTGTGTGAGGGTATGAGCTCGACCAACTGTAGTGAAAGAGTATCAGTCTCTTACATATGCATTCTGCCTGTACGACTTCAGTTGAGCAGATTAAAGCGATGCCTGACAGACACTGGCAGAGAGCTGTATGCCAGCAAACACACACACAAACACATACAGTTTTTTCTCTCTCGCTGTGTGTATCTATCTGTATGTCTTTTTCTTCCATTGTGGAAAACTCAATGGGGACACAGTTCACACCAGTCCTGAAGACAAACAACCTATTAAATGTGTAGAATGAGCAGTGAAGACGCTGACCTCCTAACCCCAATATCCTGCTTCCATTACAGGACAAGAATAGGACATGGCTGCCCCTCAGCTATCAATTTTTTTTTTCTTTATCTCCATGGACACTGCTCATGGTCAAGGGCCTGAAAGGGTTTCCAAAGAGCATTGCAACACATACCGTAAAAAATAAAGTTTCAATCATTCCTGTCCATTTGCAAAAGGTGACACTAGTAGTACTATATTTTTTCTGATTTATCGTTAAAAATTGATTTAGGGGATAGCTGTTTAAAACGCAAGGACAGCGTTAACATGCCTATTGGCTGCTTGCTGTCAGTCAACCACTGAAGTGTAACTGTCCTGTAAATATGTAGTTTTGGGTAATTAAACAAAAAAGCTTTTATTTAAGTTCCACAAGCGCTAGTTAGCTCCTTTGCATTTACGGTTATACTGCCACCCTGTGGTGCAAGCAAGCTATAGCTACTTCACAACAGTTTAGTGAGAGTATCTACCAATACACATACACACACACACGCATGCCCAACACTTCTGAAATAAAACCCCTGCTCATGTTCATCTCAGTTCTCTGAGTCAGATCCAGTCAAGCCCACAAGCAACCACCAAATGTTAAAAAAAGTAGCATAAAATAAAAAGAAATACAGCCCTCTAAATCTCTTTATTTCCTTGCAGGTCCATCAACTACTTCCACTCCTGATGTAAAACGTGGTCATGTCACCAAGAAGCTGACAATGCTGGAGTTGTATGTATTTTAGTTCAACCTTTAGAGATTATCATAGCTACATTTCCCACTTGTAGTTCGCTGTTCATTGCTCATAAATCAAATGTGTCATGCTTTTTTTTAAAGGACTGATTCTTGAGCAATATTATGGAGCCTCCTCCAGAGTTGCTACCTTTGAAAAGACATCTTCTTCACTTCTTCAAGCAGATGGCATCAAACTCTTGTGTTTCATTATAAAATCCTCAAGATTTAATGCTAGCAATGCAAGTCATTTCAATTCAGTTAGTTTATTTTATTATTTATTTACTAATTCACAGCAGGTCCATCCATCTACACCTCCATCTCTTATGTCATCCAAGAAAGCTCTAACAATGCTGGTCAGTTTAGTCATCAGATATAATAACATAGTTTTAGTAGTAATAGGATAGTTGCTGATATACATAATGGAGCATTTAACAGCTAAAATCATATTTTTCTCAAGAGTTGGTGGAGACCAAAGTGGAGCTAAAAGGAGATTGAGTATTCATCAAAGACAGCTGGAGCCAATCCCAGCTGACACTGGGTGAGAGGCAGGGTACACCCTCAGGAGTTCACCATGCAATAATAGAGCTGACACACAGAAACAGACAACCATTCACACTCATATTAACACCTATGGACAATTTTAGAGAACCCAACCTAGACACAGAGAAAACATGACATCTCCACAGAGAAAGGCCCAGTCAGCTGATAATGTTCCTTACAGCCCACAAAATTAAAATGATATGGAAACATAGATGATGTTTCTATTCTTAGAGCATTACAAGTTAGAAAGGTTATAAATTGATTAAGATTAAAAGGGTTCATCCCCTCCAGAGTTTGAATGTCCTCAGCAAATGTCATTTTGTTGGGTTAAAATTTGGCTTTATCTGAAATATACCGGAAACCTGTGGATTGTCCCATTTAAAGAGGTTCATCCTCTGAGGAACATGAGTTTATTTCTTGAAATTAATCAGAATCTGTTCATTAAAGTTAAGATTAAAATGTAGTATTAAAAATGGAAACTTTTTACAACAGAGATGTTCATACTCCAAAGACACACTTCTGCTCTCGTACCCAACACAGCCCAAAGCTACATTTATTCCAACTTAAATGTGAACTGTCAATCTCAAAACCTCGACTATTAACTGGGAGGAATTGGGGATTTGAGGATACCATTGCATGTGCAAGATACAAAGTTTGATATACAGTCTAGCAGAGTGTGTCTGATACAAGTAATTGGCTCTGTCCATCACGCAACAGACTATTGGAGGTCTCTATGAATCACAGGGTTAATATTCTCAGTCTTACTCCAGGCTACTGACTCACTGAGCAGCCACACAGACCCAGAGGACTGCAGCAGAGCACTCCACTGCTCAAGTAGTGGAGGAAAAAGTACTTAGGCTCTTTTTCAGAGAAGCACAAAGAGATTTTATTCTTTTTGACTTTAACTATAAAATGATTTGGACATTATGTGCTGAACTCCCTAAGATCCTTTACTGCCATGATACATTTCCATAAACCAACCTACAGGGCTTTATTTGTGGGGGAATGGAAGACTGTAGAAACCTCACAGAAACTCTGAGAAGGTCTTCTGAGAAATGACTTTGCTTGGAGTTTGAGTCTGGGTTTATTTTTGTCACTTACTAGAGCGAGCTATATTTGGGTGACGAAGAGGAAGCCTGGGAGAAGTTGAGGAAGAAGGAGCTAGCAGCAGCTATCAAGACCGACTATGATGAACGGAAACAGAAAAAGTGAAAACAGCTTTGTGCACAGTATGTAGTTTTAGACTGCAATGATGAACATGAAACTATCACACATAGTTGTGGTAGATATTGCACACAAAATCTATCTTTTTTTATCAACACTGATGCATATGTCTTCAGTCTCGATCACAAACACACATGCTTATTTTTTGGATCATTTTCTGTTAAGCTACCAAACACAGTCCTCTTTTAAAAACTGGATTCTGGATAATCACAATATAGATCTTATTTCCTTAGTATTGCTATCATTTGGCACATGAAATGTAAATAATTGTTCCAAATTGCAAAAACAGTTAGAAAAGTGGATGATCATCTGACTGCTCTTGTTTTTAGAACCATTGGACTTATTTTTAGTTGTGAATGACGGCTGTTAACACAAATTGGATTAAGACTTAATATTTAATGTCTGCCAGCAGCACATATTGTTGAAAATTAAATTATATATATATATATGTGGTGATGTGGTCCCTTCATTTCAACCATGTCTGATTACAGGGTTACATACAGCACAACTCATTTGCAAGAATATAAATATATGAGAAGCAAATAAGATAAACATAATTACATTTTCTTAATCATAAGATAATTAAATCTGAAAAGTCTCCACACTGAATGTATAAGGAAATGTTTCATTGACAATCTATTATATATATATATATATTTATATATCACATCTCACATCTCACATCTACATCCTTACTTTGCCTGATAAAGGGCACACTGCATCTTCATTGGCAATAAATGTAAATCACACATTGTGGAATCACCTCATTCTTACTGAGTGAGGATCATATAGCGTTTCTGCACATCCATTGAGCTGACTGCAGCAAGTCTGGCATGTGCAAACCTCTACACCATCAGCACCATTCAGAAAACAGACCAGCACTAATAATGACAATCAAATGCATTCATTGATCTTATAATCACAGCTTTTACCCTTTAGTTTTAAGTGCATAACTGAGCACAAAATATGTTTTTCCTCCGTGTGATGCAATCACTTGTTTTATTTTCACTGACTGCCTCGTCCTTCCCAAATGTTCTGTTTAAACCCTTTATCTGTCCTGTCCCTGTGCTGTTAAATATTTTAACAGCTTGATTTCTGCACACTGTGCCCAGTGAGGGTAATGTTATAAAATGTTCATCATTTTATAACTCTGTTATTGTGATATTTGCATAAAATATGACTCCGTTAAATGTTGCATTATTCATTGCTGTGTATCAAGCTCACAGATGCTTTAATATAAACAGGACACAGCTTATATCCAGATAATATTACTTTTACATTCCTACCTACTGTATTCCACAGGTCTAACTAACTTTGACTAAGAGACAACATACAAATGCCTTTTGAGGCTATAGCTTTCTTAAATAGTTAAAAACAATAAAGAGGAAACATCAGTGAAAATGCATTCTCTGCTTCAGTAAACATCAAAGTGGATATGTTGAATATTCTAGATTTCTTATTTGTCTAATTGTACTCTGTCCCTCTTCTTTTGTACTGCCATGAACTACATGTTCTTGTTTGTTCTGGGGCAAACAGCTGAGTGATTTGCATAATGCAGCAGCACAGTGAGTGTGAGGGTAAAGATGTGTGTGGTGAAAAAGTACATTGTAATGATGATAAAGACACATTTGGTTATTAGTGCAGAGTTCCATCAATGCTTCTATAATACAGTGAGACATTACATCTTACATCAAAAAACCATTTCCACTCTATTAACCCTTTCAGTAGACAGTATTATTCATTATGTGTCAATTTGACAATAAATCAATCTGATATTGGTCATACTCAGTATCAGATACAGGCTGAAATTATTATACATTTCAGATATTGTGACTATTTGTCACCCTAACCTTTTACATAGCTACATAAAGTCAGTTTAGCCTTCTCATTTATTTTTTTTTTATTTTTATCGTTTTTAATGAACAACAAATGCCCCAATAGCATCAAGGCTTCAAGTTACCCAAATCACCAAAAATATTTTATTTGATCTTATCTGCCAAAAGATTTGTAATTATATTAGTGATCTGGTAACCATTCTTGAAGCACACCATCAGTGCACTGTGTGTCCTGATACCTGTCATCATAACCAGCATTCACTTTTTCAGCAGTTTGTGCTACAGTAGGTCTTCTAAGGTATCAGACCATATGGGA
Organism: Scomber japonicus; assembly: GCF_027409825.1. Taxonomy (NCBI): domain Eukaryota; kingdom Metazoa; phylum Chordata; class Actinopteri; order Scombriformes; family Scombridae; genus Scomber; species Scomber japonicus. The sequence continues at coordinate 2,012,479 of NC_070581.1, forward strand.
TAGCCTTTGCTTCCATGTGCATCAATGACCCTGTAGCAGGTTCATTGGTTGGCCTTCCTTGGACCACGTTTGGTTAGTACTGTTCACTGTATACCTGGAAGACCCTAAAAGACCTGACTGTTGATGCTCTTGTCAAAGATGCTCAGATCCTTACACTTGTTACACTTTAGCTGCTTCCAATACATAGACTTCATGAACTCACTTGCTGCTTATACAGTATATCCCATCCCCTGACAGACGTTTGCCTGTCAGTGGTTTTAATGTTTTGGTTGATCAGCAAATATCTTTATAGGTAGATTGTCATGGAATTAACTGCATACATCATGATGGAGCCTTTCCATTTACATTCCATAAGTTTTCTTTTAGTGTTGCCCTCAGACCAAAATTGCACATGACAATGCAATTTACAGTTTGTCATTAAATTTGCAAAGCACACCAATGCTCCCAAGGGGATGAACCCAATTTATTTATTTTACCCCTTGAAAAGTTAATGCTGAATATAGTAACCAGGAACTGAACTGTAACAGTTACATATGATATCAGCATTAGAATGAAAACTGCAGCCTCCAGGGGGTGATAACAGGTCTGAATTTGTTACCAAGTATTTTCAACACTTTTTAAGGCACCAAATAGTCGAATTTCTCCTTTTTTACCTAAGGATTGCACCAAGGTTTTGTGGAAAAGCAGCACTGCTGAAAATTACATGTTTGGTTTCATGCAATATGTATTTGAAGGCATTCCCTTTTAGAGGAGGAAAGAATGGGTGGAGAGAATGGAAATTCTGCACCTGATTTGTCACCACAGACTGAACACTGCAGCAGCAGGAACTGCATCTGAAATTTAACATCTGGGAAAAGCAGGTGTGAAATCTGTGGCAGTGTTCAATCAGATACACACAGAGGAAGAGAGAAACTATAGCAGAGGGAAATGCAAATTAAAGATGCATTTTACTTTATGACTCAGCATTATAACACAACACAAAAGAGCAACTAGTTATTTCTCACATGAGTTTATCTTTGTGGCCTCTTGCCTGTTTTACTAACATTTAATGGCTTATAAGCTACAGTTGCATACAGTATGATCGTAGCAGCCAGTAATTAAGTAAGTTGCTATATTTTTGATGTAAACACAACATTATAGCCACAAAAGGCAGCAGCCACCAGCTGTTCACACCTGCTCTGTATCAGCCTCACTGCTGCTGCCCTGCTCCTGTTTGTCTTCCTCAGCCTATCAGCTTGTTTCCTGCTTTACTGCTTCACCTCGTTACTTTAGTTTGTATTCAAGTTCTGGTTTTCAGTTCAGTTTGATTACATCCTTTGTTCTGCTCTGTGTTGTTCAGTTTTACTTTGACTGCATGAGCTGTAAATAATCTATTCTTTGGGTCCACCTGTTCTGTTCTAACAAGCTGATCTGTTGGACACATGTCTTCTGATGCTTCTTATGTGTCCAAGGCTTTGAAGTGATAAAAGTAATAAATCTCAGCAGGCTCATAGGTAATTTGTTTCAATCTCCACTCAAGCCATGCACAGCAGGAGTACCACAGAGAATGAATAAAGTTTCATTTTCATGTGCTTTGCCAGCTGTATGATGTGAACCTGCTCCTCCCTCACAGGACTGTCCAACTTCTTTTGAAGTGAACAGATAAAATCACATTTGTTAACCTTTGCTATGCTTCAACACATTCTAATTACCTCATCACACTAAGTAGACCCAGTGTCCTTATTACTACACTGACATATGACATATAGTCTTAATGACTCCTCTGTCATACCTGAGGAGTCATCGGGGGGGGGGGGGGGGGGGGGGTTAACGATGCCGACACTCATTTTATACACACAATCCACATTTGCATTTCTCACTGTAATCCCCTGTTGAAGTGACCACACAGGGGCTCCATTAATTGGCCCTCTGCTGCTCTGTGTACAAGCTGATAGCACCATGAACAGCTCAGACACACACTGCATTATGAATATTTTCATCTTTTGGACCACATGTATAGATACCACTTGTATAGACATAAAGATACAAATGGCTGACCCACCACCTGCCACAACTTTAATGTCCTTCCAGCTAAATTTTTTTTTCTTTTTTCTGTTAATTAAGTTAATTTGACTTGTACTGTCTGTCCCCCAATTATAAACTGGCTGTAAGGGCTTTACAATCAATCAGTAGTAGCAGTAGGACAGAAAGACGGGAACACCTAACGATAAATACCACAAAACCAAGGCCTCAAAGCTCTGAGAAGTTCTTTTTTATCCCAACAGGCAGTTGTTTCTACTGAAAAGGCTCTGATGAACCTACTGTGCACCAAACAGCAGAAAGACACACTTAGAGACTAGCTGGTGAACATAGTGGATCATTTAGGATCTACAGTTGGTGGGGTCCAAAGCAGAGGTAAAGGAGAGTGAATGTCAGATTGACTTATCATCAGGTGGACACCAACATGACTCCTAATGTTGCTCTGTCAGCTGGATGTGTAAATATGCAACGTTTGCTGATGCCTTAGCCATGCTGCCAAGCTGGGTGATACTTCCCTTTGGTTTGATCACTAGGATCAATATGTTCCACATTACACTAAATCATTTGGTCCAGTCTTAATACAAATACTGATAAGTGTAGCTCTAAACATAATTTGAAAGTGTCCATTAAGTAAATGGATGCACATTTTGACCTAACTGAGGTTAATGTATATTTAATCAGTAATAATTTGTCCTTTGTCCTTGTTCAAACTACCTTTTAATTAGACTGTGTCCTCTGACACTTTGAATCCAACTGAATGAGGTTTTAATTAGTGAATAACAGCTTGTGTTGATATTAAGAGCCTAAATCAGATTTGTCAGTGTGTCACTTTGAATTGGAACATAAAATATGAGCTCCTGCACATGCTAATCATTCAAATGAGCACAGTACCTTTGTCAGCATCAAAGGCCTGCTGGAATAGGATTGATTACTGTTGGCACTGAGAAGCGTCACCTTGTTTCGTCTTTGGTTGATGTTGTGATTTCTCTGCAAACTGTGACATTGACAAATTCATCATTCTTTCTTTGCAAGATATAGATTCAGGCTGCACATTTGAAGTGGATTGACAGAAGAGTTGAATACACTATTGGCCCATCAATCCTCAACAGAATATGTCAGCATTATTGAATCATCTCATATATTTAGAATTTTCCCTTCATCCATCATAACTAATATCTCTCACACCATGGATGTGACTGCATCCCAACCTTCTTTTTCAAATTCTCATGCTCAAGATATCACTTAAAGTATCAACAAGATGACATATTTGTAACTGATTTATTTACTTATGTTAATTTAGAGATTACCCCCAAACACAGTTGTGCATGTTTGGGCCACATTTACTACAACTCTGCATATTTCACATTAGAGCTGTAAAAAAATCATCAGATTATTGGACTAAATGGCGATTTGGTTTCACTTTATTTCATGCACTCAGCATGCTTTTTTTTCACCGTCTTATAGAGCCTGACCGATATATCGGTCAACCAATATAATTGGCCGATATTGATCTTATGACTGACATATCGGTATCTGTGAATATATTGTGCAATATGTCCTGATGTTATTTCACTTATATAGGCAGCATTTTTCTGTAAATGAGACCTTTTTTTTAAATTCAAGTTTAATATGTGCATGTCTTTTTTTGTTCTGCTGTTTTAATTCAGTTTTTGTTTTTAAAGTTTTTTAAACCTCCATTACATATCTTTGTCACTAGCATTTGAAAACCACATTTGAGTGATCATTATATGAAAATAAAGGATATATACATTCACTTTGTTTTTTTGCAGTGATCCTTCAAATATGGTTTTCAAATACTTGTGACAAAGATATATAGGGAGGATGACAAACATCCAAAGAACTGAAACAATACAGTTTACTTTGTAAATTGGTAGTCAGTGATGTCATGTATGTGATTTGAGGTTAAATCCTTTGAGCATTTGATAGAAATATACAATGTGAAACAACAGCAGCTTTGATTCATTTTTGATCCATGTACAGTCAAAGGGAGAGAGCTTAGCTGATGGCTTGTATCTGGCTGTGTTCCAACACCACACTTCAAACACAGAACCAGGGCAGTAGATGTCACTGGTTAACTTCATTATTGATGCTCAGGCTGCTTCTACAGTCTAATCTAAGATATGTAAAACATCCTGAGATCTCCAGCAGAACCTTTATTACCCTGGAATGACTCCATATGCCAGCAGAACATACTAAACTACTTTTCAAAGAGGTATAAAAAGTGGTTTCTTGGTGTCAGCAGGCTATGTAAATGAAATATATACAAAGAGTAATGCTTTGTCAGGCTGTTCCCTTTGTCCTGTCTAAAGACCATGATTTTCAAACTGTGGATGAGGTTATGAATAGCACAAAAGCAGCCTCCACACCCAGCAAAAAGGACAAGGAACCTCATCATTTATCATTACCTTATTGTAAACATATATTGTGGCTAAGTATCTAAAATCTAGTGTATACTTAGGCTCTGTACAGTGTGTCCGTCTGTTCTGTGCATTTCATTGCATCCCTCTGCAGCAGGAGATCTTGAGGTAATTAAAATGTCAATTGAGACATGTCCAGTTCCCATTATGATACACATATTCTGACTTGGACCTGAATTCATTCATTGGTGCTCTATTTCCTGTGCACAGATAATACTGCAATATGTACAGAGCTCTCATTAGTTTCCAGATTCAAGAGTTACATATTTAATTTCATGTTGCTGTGTGTCTGCTGGATGTGTGTTAACACTTCACTATAACTACTTTATAATATCTGCTAATGCTGCTGCTTCAAACTGACTAAAAACTCAATCACTGCCGTGAATGTTCCTCCATTAGCATGAACACACAGACTGTAGATAATTTCCACTCAATGCCACACACCTTGTAAAATACTCACTCAATCAGCAGATATGGATTCATGCTCCTGAAAACTTGATTTCAAATCTTAAATATTTTTAACATCAAGAGGTTTTTTTTGTGTGAACCGAGCAGCACAGATCGCAATCAAGCGTGCCCTGTTCAGTGTGTGTGTGTGTGTGTGTGGGGAGGGGGGGGGGGGGACTTGGAAATGGGGTAGGAACCGAATGAATACATTGACATGCAATCATGCACAATCATGGCCAATCACAATCTCTACTTCCATCCCCTTTAAACACAGGTCTTTCGGTTTTTCTCCTCCATGATGCACTGAAGTTTTCCTCAGAGGAAACTTGTTTGTGTCTGAGCGTTTTTAATATAAATACAGCAGCTCACACATGCTGCCAACAGTGCATGATGGTTTTTTTTAGGGTTGAATTCACTTTTCAGGACATTTTGATGATCCAGCAATCACCATGTTTACTGTGAATAGTTTGCAAATGTACTTGACATAATAATAATGTGTAATGTGTACAAAATAGGATTTAAAATCTGTGTAAAGTAAGAATAAATATGTGTTCTGAGTTTGACATACCACAGAAAAATGTGTTGTTAACCACCCTGCCAAATTTGAATGAATAAAAAAATCGCCAAATATATGAAATTAGGCTTCAAAGTTGTGTAAAACTCAGCCTCTTTCACTGCTACCAAACACTGTGGGAGTGCCCGCCGAGATCACTGAAACCCCGCCCCCTACCAAGTGTCACCTGTCAATCAAAGTCACCACCTCTACCAGAAACATGGACGCTACATCTGAGAGCTTTCTGCTGCTAACCCAGCGGCTAACTCAGCTAACTGGCTAGCTGTAGACTGTAGTACTAGTAGTGTGTACTGAATGTATTTATACCTCTACAGCAGCAGGGGTGAGTTTATGTCAGGCGGGGAGTTCTGGTCCTCTGAAATGAGGCCAACGCGGAAGTAATTTAGAACTGTGTTCAATCAAAAGGCCACCAGGGGGCGACTGTTTTGGTGTCAAAAGGACGTCCATCTCAATACAAGTCAATGGAGAATTCACCAACTTCTCACTTGATTTCTAACCTCAGTAAACGTTTTCAAAATGTGTTTATGGTCTCAATCGTTAGTTTAAAGCCTTCTTCAATGCAGTATGATGTTCATTTGTGAAATTTTGGCCTCCCTGATTTTATATTTAACGATAAAGCAGGGTATGCATTAGGGCGTGGCTACGTCCTGATTGACAGGTTGATTGCCCTATGTCCTCGAGATCCAGCCCTCACAACCTCCCGCTCCGCCCATCGCGATGCCTCATACCCATATAAGTAGAATCCGTGTTTTTTTTTCCGGCATGCACCTGAAATTTTCAAGATGGCGCTGCCTAGATCCGGAACTATTGGCTTCTGAGCAGCACTCCACAAACCAATGGGTGACGTCACAGATGTTATCTGTGTGAATGGCCATTTCTTTTATACAGCCTATGGTTTATGCTCAATTTTCAGACTCGCCCACTAAATCCTGAACACAGAAATCTTGAAACACAGTTCATAAAGCCTAGCTCCACAATTCAAATCTAAATGGTTGAAATGCTTTTTACAACTTTTTTAGAAATAAATGTATGACCTATTTAATGTGTTCAGAAGAAAATGTCTGAATTCACTTTACACAGTCTTTAAGCCCCTAAAATGTCACTTGATATTAAAGCATTTTTTGTACGTAACATTTCAGTGATTTCAGTGAGGCTTTGCAACACTGTGAATCTGCAGTAACATCCACTGTTCTTTCACCCATACTAAGTTCTGCTCAGTTCCAAATGTAGAAATAGAAGAAAATGTCTGAATTCACTCTACATAGTCTTTAAAATGCTGTGTTGTATTTTGCACGTTGTATTTTTTTCTAAAATTATTTTAAAAACTGTACAGATATGTGCACTTAAAATCTGGTTTCTGTGGTTACATTTGTACCATAAAACAGCAGATTTAACATGTGTAATCATGCCTTGACAATATGAAACATCATTTCCATGGAGACTGTAATGGAACAAATATCTGCCTCCTTCAGACGGCTTTACAGAGTCACCAGGGTAAATGAATGTCTGCAAGTAAAGGATGCTAGCTGTTGTGGATGACAGGTGCAGGTAAGAATCATTCATTATTTAACTTGATTCAGTCTTGTGGGCATTAATACCAGCAAAACGCTGTAAGTGGAAAGACAAGAAAAGAATGTATAAAGCATTTTGTGTCATTTCTATATGGATGTACCTGCAATAAAACACATTAAAAACATATAACAAAGCATACATGAGCTAAGTTTTCAACCTGCTGTGAGCTGCTGGATTAGCACTACACACCCTGCACCTCTACTCTCACTGTAGTGCATTTTGTGTTATTGTGTTATTTTCTAAGACACATTTTCACAGGTTTTAACTTATTACAATAGTTGCTGCGTTTTCCTGCTTTTTTGCCCGATTGTCAGTTTGTTTTTAATGTTGTGTAGTGTTGTTGTATCTTTTTTAATGTCTTCATGATATGGTGTGTATGGTTTGTATTTTTAATGTGTATGTAGGAAGCTGAAGACAAATTTCCACTAATGTGGACAATAAAGTCAATTCAGTTCGATTCAATGAATATATTTTCAAGGAATTTGTTGAGAATAAGAAGAATATATAATAAAACCAACCTAATCCTTTAAAGATATATTACTCTTTTATGTCAGAACACATATCAATTAAATCTATGTTGACTAACACATGTGACACTTAATCCAGTAGTGTCATTGACACCTCCTTCAGTCTCTTTACATATAGATGTACTCTTCCTCTCTAGAGGAAAATCTCTATGGACACATGTTGAATAAGCAAGCATATCTGAAGTGAAGCTCCCTGTGACCTTACCTGTCAGTCACAACCTCCTGTGCTCTCAGCAAGCTCTAAACCCTTTAGACACCTCCACTTATATCAGGACTGTTTATTGTGTTGTGTTGTGTTATGTTATGTTGGGGCTGATCCTCCTTTCAAGCAAAGAACTACTGTTAACCTTCGTGTCGTCTGTTTTGACTGTTCCTTCTTTCCTTCCTTCCTTCCGTCTGTCCTTCCTCCATCCCTCCATATCTCTTTCTTTCCTCCCCCCTACCTTCCTCCCATCCTTCTTTCCTCCCTCCCTCCATCCTTCCCTCCTTCCTCCTTTCCTACCTTCCTTCCTTCCTCCCTTCCTTCTTTCCTTTCCTCCTTTCCTACCTTCATTCCCTCCTTCCTTCCTCCCTCCTTTCCTTCCTCCCGTCCTTCTTTCCTTTCCTACCTTCATTCCTTCCTTCCTTCCCCCCTCCTTTCCTTCCTTCTTCCTTCCTCCCTTCCATCCTTCCTTCGTTCCTTCTTCCTCCCTTCCATCCTTCCTTCCTCCCTCCCTTCCTTCCTTCTTCCTCCCTTCCTTCCTTGACTGGAGGACAACAGGAGGGTTAAACAGGGTTTAGAATGCTGTGAAAAGAGAGTTGAGTTTTAGTCTTCTTCTTCACTCTCTTATAGTTTGAGCTGAACATTATCAGTGGGTGTGCCCGTTAGGAAGCGTTAGCCTCTTTATTGGTGTCTTAACATTGCATCAGCCTGTTGTTGCTGCTGCTGTTGCTGCAGGCTCCATAGCTGCCAGTGAGCCAACCTCTCTCAGCTGTATTCTAAGATGTCAGGTTGTTTTTAACACACAGCCAGTCAATGCAACACAAAGACAATCCAAGTGCTCTCATGACTAGATTCAAACATCAAGACCAAGTGTTGTCTGCTTGTTCAAGGAAACTGAGAAATCTTATCAAAGGTTAAGCAAAATATTCACTGTAACATTCAGGATGTTGTTTTGTATTTTAGTAGAATCTTGATTCCATATTTCAACTCATTGAAACAAGTAGACTGTCCTCTCAAGAAAAGCAAATGTTCAAACACAACATGGGATGAAGCTCAAGCAGTGGTTGAAGAAGATCCTTTACTGAGGAAAAGTAGCAGTACAACAATGCATACATGGTGAACGGTAATAGAACCACCGAGCCACAGCTCACCAAATCAATCAAAAAAAGTCCTGCTTTGAAAATCTATCACCAAAATATACTTTAATTAGGCTATCAAAGGTTCTACTGATGAATGTTCCCTGTGACTGATGTTATCACATTAAGAGTGTCTGTACTGATGCATCAGTGTTGACAGTATTTTACTGTTGTAGCTGGTATAGTATCAGTTAGTTTGAGCTTCTTTCTATACTCTTTCACCCTCTTCTACCTATCTCCCTCTCCCTCTCTCTCTTTCTTCTTCTCTCTCCCTCAACCCCAACCGGTCGAGGCAGATGGCCACCCACCTAGAGTCTGGTTCTGCCTGAGGTTTCTTCCTGTTAAAAGGGAGTTTTTCCTCTCTGCTGTCACCAAGTGCTGCTCATGTGGGAATGTTGAGTCTCTTTAAATTAAATTAAAGAGTATAGTCTAGACCTGCTCTATGTGAAAAGTGCCTTGAGATGACTTTTATTGTGTTTTGGCGCTATATATAAGATTGATTGATTCATTGATTGATATACAGTTAACTGGTTTAGTCCTGTAGTTCCCATCTTAGGGGTTGGGTGCCTCAGAGGGGTCATGAGATAAATCTGAGGGGTTGTAAAAAATCGGGGGGGGGGGGGGGGGTTTAAATATTGAAACATTATAACAGCTATTTAAATGAAACCATGTGAGACGGGAAATGCTTTTCTGGTGCAACTGCTAAAAACTGATAAGGAGACACAACTCCACACTGATTTTACATAAGGTGTGAAGCCAAGAAGGTTTGGAAACACTGGTTTAATCTTTAACAATACATTGTATCTTGGAATTTAAAAATATAATAAATTTGTAAATGTAACAAATTTAGTTAACGATAAGCAGCCAGTAACTACATCTGCCAAAAAATATAATATAATATTAAAACAATAACAACAACAACAATAACAAAATCACATTGAAATGTAGTGAAGTAGAATAGGTATAAAGTGGTGTAACACATGAGAAAACTACAATCAGCCTACCCAAACATTGTGCTTAAAGTCCCTCTCCAATCAAAAATCTATTTTTCTTCCTACTGTTTGAGCTTTACTGTGCAGAATGATGCATGTGCAGTCTGTTTTCACACTCCTTTGCTGAAAGTGGAAAATGTCTGTATTGACCTAAAATCTGAATTAAAAGGCAAATACCTACAAGCAGTAATTGTGACATCACAACACATTTGCAGATATTCATGGTCCAGCACACAACATACATAAAGTATACAGTGCAAATACACTGAAAATGAATATTACCCCACCACTGCACTTGAATTCACAAACGTGGCAGGTTGTCATTGCAGTACCTGTTCACTACTGCAGCAACACATAATGATCATGTTATTTTTATGACACACATCAGCAGTCCCCACCTGTTGGATTGCTGATCTTAAAGAAGTTTTAACTCAGTACCAAAGTGAAAACTTTAAATCAAACTGATCTAAATGGTTTTGTAAGGTAGGACAAGCAGGACATGGGACATGGCAGGAATAAAATATAATTGCAGTCACGGAAAAAAGAAGTAGAAACAAAGACAGTGGTACAGTATGATCCATTAAATAAAGACCACCAACTGTAAGGATGGGACAATAGAAGTTACATTACTCACAGAACAGAACCTTGAAGCAACTCTCTCTGCTCTCCTAAGGGACAATATTATTATTAATATTGATGTCAATAAACCAGTTTTCAAGGCAAGCACATGTAATATTGACTTTATTCAGCTGCACTTCATGAAGGTAGATTATGTATGAGATCAATGTCCAACTGTACATTCAAGGTTTCCTTCATAGAAACCCTGGAGGCTGACCACAGAATGTCAGAGCAAGTCTGCTACTCTGAATGAAAAATACACACTATTGATATTTAGCTTACAAACACTCATCAATGATCCTTTTGTATCCTGGATACTACAGATAATATCACAGTGACGTCAGTGGTCCTTCAGCTTCTTCTCGATGCCTCCAAAGCAAACAAACAGCCAAGTTCTTTGCAAAAATGCACCATGGGACAAATGTTCCCACCAAGCACCATCAAGATAGACTATCACATAATGTAAAGTTCAGTTTCTCAGATCCAACAATGACAAGACAACCAACTCCCTCAATTAGGTGTAGGGCAGGGGGAAGGCACATCTGCAGCTGCAGGATGCACTTCTGCAGATGAGGAGACAGTGTTGCTGGACTCCAGGGTTGAGGTATCATGTCAATTTTGTGGAATTGTCTTGCTCATTTAGCAAATCATGGATATGAAGTCAGTGATTTGGTGCTAATAGAAAATAACGTGTAACAGGACCCAGATGTTGCTCGGCCTCAGAAGCAGCCAAGTAACATTGTGAGTATCGGCTAGTAAATAGTACAAAGTAAATCTACTGTACATTATACACAATAATGACACCACATGAATGACTATAAAATGACTGTTGCAATTAAACAGTCAACAGACTTTAATGAAACGACAATATAGTCTATTATATCAACATATTTAGATAGACCATGGAAATGCTGTAAAACCCATTAATTTGTCACACAATTGACAGAACTGCCCCTAACCCTGAGAATAATCTTAGCCTGGTTGTTAGCCTGGTCTGGAGCAGGCTAGCCGCAGAGAATAAATCACCAGGTTAAATTTAACCTGCTTTCATGCAACCGATTTGAGGCTAAATTCAGCCAGGATAACTAACATATCCCGGCTTAATCCCTTATCTTGGTTTCGTGCAATACCCCTCTGGTCTTTTTGTTGTGTTTGGGGTTTTTATTTTGTTTTTTGTCTAGTCTGTTTCAGACTGTCCATCTGAAGAAGTCGTACAGAATGTAAACATTGTCCCAAGAAATGTACATATCAGTCCATATTATTATATGAGTGGGAGGGGGTCGATCACAAGTAGTCTGCTTACAACCAAGGCATTGCACGAACAGAATCACACCATTAATTTTGTTGTGGCTGGACTTGAGAGATGCCTCCTGGGGGGTGTTCCAGGTAGGAGGTTCAACAAACTCTGAGTCTAACCCTGAACTCTGAGTTGACTTACTCTGAGATGGGAAACTCTGAGTATCCAGTTCCAGAACAGCTGATCTGAATTAGTTCAATCAACTCTGAGTATGTTCACCTTGAGTTTAGCACGTGCACGACCGCTATAAAGAGCCATCATCAATGGAGCCCCGATACCTTGATTCACCATAGCAACTACTGAGAAAACAAGCTCGAGTTACGTCACCTCACTGTAACTGGAGCTGAACATATATTTCACAAAAAGTAACACCGCTGCAGACGCTTTATAAGGAGAGAGAAGCGGCATGGGAGAAAACTGCTGCCCGAGTCATTGCTTATGTTATAATACACCACTCCACTGACTTAACTTACCTCACTTAAAATTGTAGAATACAGGTGAAAAAGTGGTGTAACGTATTTGGAAGCAGCTAATAATGAAATAAAAAAACATAATTCAGAAAAGTAAGGGAACATTTTGCTGGGCTATGATTGTACCTCACTTTGATTTTATTCATAGTTGACATAGGCTATTAAACAAAGTAAATATTCATTCAGTGGCTATTTCAACATGTAGTAATTTAAACCCCCAACAAAAAGCTGCATAACACATATGTCCTCTCATCTAATATCCTGCTTAGTAGATTAACATTTTACACTATTTTACTTATTATACATATTGGAGTCATTGATTTTAAGATTAAAATGTGACGATGTGTACAATAAAATACTTCCTAAAAATAAGATAAACAAGAAGGCAAATATGGCCGGAGAATGTTAAGAAATGATTGAGTGTAATGAACAGTGATACCGCATCTCCAGACATAAGGCATTGCAAATCAATTCTGCCTCAATATCTATCGGATTGCGAAGAAACGGACCATCCATGTCTGGTAGCTTGCTTCAGGTAGGAGGAGACAGGTAGAAACTCAGGGTTTCTTAAAGAAAACCTGCCAGTGAGCAGGTTATGTTCACAGAATCAGTTACCATGGTGACTGACTCAGAGTTTCAGTTACCTCTCTTTCTGGAACGGATAACACAGAGTTTCCTCATTTCAGGGTTAACATATAACCTGCTTTCTGGAATACCCCCCTGAAGGTCTCCTTAGCAGGGGAACACATGGGCATTAAGGGGCACAAGACTGTCCAGTTAAAGACTGTGTAAAGTGAATTCAAACATTTTCTTCTAAACACATTAAATAGGTCATAAATGTATTTCTAAAAAAGGTGTAAAACCATTTAGATTTGAATTGTGGAGCTAGGCTTCACAAACTATCTTTCAAGATTTCTGTGTTCAGGATTTAGTGGACGGGTCTGAAAATCACCGCTGTGTTACGTAATGTGCCGGTGATTGGCATAAACCCGCCCCTGCTGCTGTCGAGGTATAAATACATTCAGCACACTACTGCTACTACAGTCTACAGTTAGCCAGTTAGCTGAGTTAGCCGCCGAGCTAGCCACCGAGTTAGCTGTCGAGCTAGCCACTGAGTTAGCCGCCAAGCTAGCGTCAGAAAGCTCTCAGACATAGCGTCCATGTTTCGGGTAGAGGTGGTTAACAACACATTTTTCTGTGGTATGTCAAACTCAGAACACATATTTATTCTTACTTTACACAGACTTTAACGCTAACAGACATCATTGTTACTGGCTAAAGCTAAGCTATTGACTTGTCATTTTAAAGGAAAACAAAAAATAAAGTGAAATGTAATTAATATAATAATGGCCTTTGTTGGGCTTTTACAACATATGTGAGTAACAGACTGGTGAAGTGGATATTAGTGTTTTGGGACAGATGTATAGTAAATGTGTTAACCAGTTACTCTGAGGACCTGCCTATCAACAAAGCAAAAACAGTGCACTCACTGTGAACTTTGGATGCACTTTCTTCATGTCACTGCTGGTAAAATGAACTATAGCAAGTAACAATAACTTTTGGAATAAATTGCCTTTTCATTCAGGTTTGTACCATAACACAGACCTACCTTACCATCAATGCAGGTAGAAAGACAGTTCCAATTTCCAGTTTGTGTGCACAGATATTACTCAGCTGCCTCTTACTTCACAAGAACATGTGCTTGTAGTACAAGATTTTACCATTTTAAAAAGTATGTCAGTGCATTACCTTTGTCGGATCCAGACAATATGACAGCGCATCAGAAAGAAAAGGAGCTCACCATGCCATCCCTGTGGTGATGGAGTGGTGGAGAGATTTAACAGGACTCTAAAAGAACAGTTTGCTAAACTCATTCATCAAAATAGTGGAGAATGGGATCACTATCTGCCAGCAGTGGTTCTCTAATTTAACTCCACCTCACACTCTCACCTTATTTTCTCATGCTTTCTCATGCCTGCTATGGTGACTTTGTCCACACCAGTATTATCACTAACATTACACAACCTGTTCACTCTCACCATGAGGAGCAGAGACCCAAGTGTGAGTATGACTTAAACAAGCACGTGAGGTTGAACCCTTATCAACATGGAGATCTTGTTTGGATGGACGATCCCACTAAGAAATAAACTTAACCCTAACTGGACTGAACCTCACAAAGCCGTCTACAAGCTATTGGATTTGAGAGCTGGACCAAAGGTTGTTCACTATGATTGTTTAAAACTGTATTAATCCTCCTGGGATACCCCCTTAGTGCAAGTGAACCAACCTGTGGTTCAAACTGCATATTTACACTGTCCCCAGAAGAAAACCTTAAAGTCCGTGTAAAGTAAGAATAAATATGTTTTCTGAGTTTGACATACCACAGAAACGTGTGTTGTTAACCACCCTGAGAAATTTGAATGATTAAAAAAATCGCCAAATTTATGAAATTAGGCTTCAAAGTTTTGCAAAACTCTCTGCTCCCAAACGCTGTGGGCGTGCCCACCGAGTTTGCTGAAACCCCGCCCCCTACCAAGTGTCACCTGTCAATCAAAGTCACCACCTCTACCGGAAACATGAGCCGCGTTTCCACTACAGGAGTTCCTGGTAAAAGGAGGGGGTGGGAACTTCTACAGGAACCGTCCTCTCACTCAGCCCTCTCAGTGGCCGTGTCTCCACTGCAGAGTAGGACTCCTTGGCGACGTCATGAGTTTCGATCGCCACGTAATCGTTGTGCGACAGTTTCGACCGTGACGTCACCCTGGTGGGTCACAAAAAGCATAACAACAATGAACAACGAACAACAACACAACAACAACGAAGAAGGATGGAAGGTGTGTCTGCTAGGCTAATGCTCCCCTTCTGCTGGATTTTAAAAATGCTGGTCGTTTTGGTGCTTTCTGATGGCATCAGAACCTGTTCTAGGTTTAGCCAATAAGCGCCGGGTTAACCTCAAGCCCCACCCAGGAGCTTTTCAGGGCCAAACGGAGTACATACCCTGGAGTAGGTACTCCGTTGGCCCCCTGTAAATGGTTCCTGCAGTGGAGACACGCACCAACGGGGCTGGCCCCGTAAAATTACCCCGAAGTTCTGCTGCTAACTCAGCTGCTAGCTCAGTGGCTAACTTGGCTGCTAGCTTGGCGGCTAATTCAGCTAACTGGCTAACTGTAGACTGTAGTAGTAGTAGTGTGCGCTGAATGTATTTATACCTCTACAGCAGCAGGGACGGGTTTATGATTTTCCGACACGCCCACTAAATCCTGAACACAGAAATCTTGAAACACAGTTTGTGAAGCCTAGCTCCACAATTCAAATCTAAACGGTTGAAATGCTTTTTACACCTTTTTTAGAAATACATTTATGACCTATTTAATGTGTTTAGAAGAAAATGTTTGAATTCATTTTACACGGTCTTTAACTATTACTTGATTAAATGTAAGGAGCAGCATGGGAACAGCTTCTTCAGAACAACCTGTATACTTTTTTAATGTCCGTTCAAAGAAGTAGGACCACAGAACCCTGACAACAAACTTTATACATCACTTCACTGTGCAGCATATCATTCCACCCAATCTTAATTATCCTAAACACTACAGACAAGCTGTAAGTGTAATATAGTTCCTAATTCACAAAAAATATAGATAAAATATTTATCAAATTATGAAAAACATGAATCTAATTTTACACTAAAATTCATTCATTCCCTGTAATCACTGAAGTACAGCTGAGAAGAATGAGGAGATTTTTTGAATTTGTAATGGACAAATCAGACCTGATAATGGTACTAGGTGAATGGTTCATTCTCTGGGGACAATGAATGTCACAGCAATCCTTGCAATCGGTGTTGACATATTTCAATTAAAAATAATCAACCTTTTGGGGCTAGATGAAATGTCAGTAGGATGGGGACAATGAATGTCTGCTGTAAATCTAATGGCAATATGCAATACATCAAATAGGGTTTTAGTCTGTACCATCCCTAGAGCCATGCAGGTAGCTGTTATTCAGTACCGCTTTTTAATATCTGAGTGTATAATTTCATCAGCATCATCTAAAGATGAAACATGGTACTGCAGTGTGATGTGTAAATATCACTACATTTTACCCAGAATGCTGATGACAATGTTCCTTGTCATAAGGACAACAATACCTGTCAGTAAGCTAGACAGTATAAGTTTATTGACAAACTGAAAACACATTTGCAGAAATAAACTGTCTTTGACCACTCTGCCATCAGTCAACTCCCAAACTCAATCTTCATCCACAGCTTCTATGTTTGACACAGTTGTACAACATTTGTGATTTTTTAAAATGTGGCAAATGCTTGTAGAGTTTCAAACGGAGACCAACCAAACCCTCCTGGTTGATGTTGCTGCTTAAATCCTGTCCTTCATCCAGGATGATGTAAATTCTAACTAACCTGTAACAGGCATGCAGTGGATTGAAGACCTAATTTTGCATATAATCTAACAAACCTTGATGCTGATGCTGTCTGCTGTCAGCATGCAAGAAGACCAGGAAAGAATTACGCAAAGAGGAAACCTTCAGGATCAAAACTTTAAAAACAACTCATCATGGTTACCCAACCCTAAAAACTTCTATCATTCTTGCCTGATCACTTTTTGAGTCATTTTGTCAGATTTTACCAAGCTCCTTCAGGCTGAGGAGTGATCCTAAGACATGGAAACTAACTGTGGTACTGTGATGTTTCAAATAAGTGGATTTAAACATCAGTCCAAAATGTCAAATCCAGGTCACTCTGCTGTCACATAATCCTTTCTGGGCTGTGGTAGTATCACACTACATTTGCCCTCTGATAGACTTTTGTTAGATGAGATTTAGTGACATCATTTAGTGAACAATAACAGTGAAATCTAATCAGCACTCACATTGCTGGAGGTCCTGACGCTCCACTTTGGGAGTAGCTGTGTTCAATTTAGGTCAATTTAGAGAGGCTTTAATAAGAGTTTTCTCTTGGCTATGGCCCTGTACAAATCACTACAGCATGAGCTCATCACAAGCTGATTAATACTGTAGGGCACTAACAGGACTGTTCATGAATTTACAGAAGAAAGGAGAGTCCACAACACAAAACTCTAACACATTGAGCTCCGAGATGAGGAAAATTATTTGTGATTCAATAAAGCACCACAAAAAGTATTTACCCTCATAAGTATGATCTATTTACAGAAAAAACCCAAAAGCTGGTATTAAGAAGTTATTGTCAATGCAGGACTTATTCTCCTAGTTTGTACCTTCAAGATTGAATGTGTTAAGTTTACTTCATAGTGGAGCTTTATGCACATGCAGCAGATACGTCCAGTCCAGGCAGTCTGAGCCATAAACAAGAAAATATGTAACTATAACCTCAATAAATCTAAACATGAGCCTGTAGTTTGAGCCATTGGACCTCAGACATGAAACAGCATTTAAATATTTGTATATTCATGGTTTCTGGAATTTTAATGAGAGAGGTGTAGATAACGAGGTAAC